>NW_027141197.1:0-84419 GCF_036365525.1 Heterodontus francisci
GGGCTGGAGATGGGGAGCGAGACAACGTGAAGGGCTGGAGATGTACAGAGAGACATTGTGAAGGCTTGGGGATGGAGAGAGAGACATTGTGAAGGGCTGGAGATAGAGAGAGAGACATTGTGACGGGATGGAGATGGAGAGAGAGATTTTGTGAAGGGATGGAGATGGAGAGAGGGACATTGTGAAGGGCTGGAGATGGAGAGAGAGACATTGTGAAGGGTTGGGGATGGAGAGAGAGACAATGTGAAGGGCTGGAGATGGAGAGCGAGACATTATGAAGGGTTGGGGATGGAGAGAGAGACTTTGTGATGGCTTCGGGATGGAGAGAGAGACATTGTGAATGGTTGCGAATGGAGAGAGACACATTGTGAAGGGCTGGAGATGGGTAGAGTGACATTGTGAACGGTTGGGGATGGAGAGAGAGACATTGTGAAGGGATAGGGATGGAGAGAGGGACATTCGGAAGGAATGGAGATGGAGAGAGGGATATTGTGATGGGCAGGAGATGGAGAGAGGTACGTTGTGAAGGGTTGCAAATGGAGAAAGGCACATTGTGAAGGGATGGAATGGAGAGAGGCACATTGTGAAGGAATGGAGATGGAGAGAGGGACATTGTGAAGGGTTGGAGATGGAGAGAGGGACATTGTGAAGGGTTGGAGATGGGGAGGGAGACATTGTGAAAGGCTGGAAATGGAGTGAGAGACATTGTGAAAGCTAGGGGATGGAGAGAGAGACATTGTGAAGGACTGGAGATGGGGAGCGAGACAACGTGAAGGGCTGTAGATGGAGAGAGAGACATTGTGAAGGGTTGGAGATGGAGAGAGAGACATTGCGATGGCTTCGGGCTGGAGAGAGGGACATTGTGAAGGCTTGGAGATGGAGAGAGAGATTTAGTGAAGGGTTGGAGATGGAGAGAGAGACATTGTCAAGGGTTGGAGATAGAGAGAGAGACATTGTGACGGGATGGAGATGGAGAGAGACATTGTGAAGGGGTGGAGATGGAGAGAGAGACATTGTGAAGAGTTGGAGATGGAGAGAGAGACATTGTGAAGGGCTGGGGATGGTGACAGCGACATTGTGAAATGATGGTGATGAAGAGAGAGACATTGTGAAGGGCTGGAGATGGAGAGAGAGACATTGTGACGGGATGAAGATGGAGAGAGAGATTTTGTCAAGGGATGGAGATGGAGAGAGGGACATTGTGAAGGAATGGAAATGGAGAGAGGGACATTGTGAAGGGTTGGAGATGGACAGAGAGACATTGTGAAGGGCTGGAGATGGAGAGAGAGACATTGTGAAGGGTTGGAGATGGGGAGGGAGACATTGTGAAGGGCTGGAGATGGAGAGAGAGCCATTGTGAAGGGCTGGAGATGGAGAGAGAGACATTGTGAAGGGTTGGAGATGGGGAGGGAGACATTGTGAAGGGCTGGAGCTGGGGAAATAGACATTGTGAAGGGCTGGAGATGGAGAGAGAGACATTGTGAAGAGTTGGAGATGGAGAAAGAGACATTGTGAAGGGCTGGGGATGGTGACAGCAACATTGTGAAATGATGGTGATGAAGAGAGAGACATTGTGAAGGGCTGGAGATGGAGAGAGAGACATTGTGACGGGATGGAGATGGAGAGAGAGATTTTGTCAAGGGATGGAGATGGAGAGAGGGACATTGTGAAGGGTTGGAGATGGAGAGAGGGACATTGTGAAGGGTTGGAGATGGAGTGAGAGATTTAGTGAAGGGATGGAGATGGAGAGAGAGACATTGTCAAGGGTTGGAGATAGAGAGAGAGACATTGTGACGGGATGGAGATGGAGAGAGACATTGTGAAGGGGTGGAGATGGAAAGAGAGACATTGTGAAGAGTTGGAGATGGAGAGAGAGACATTGTGAAGGGCTGGGGATGGTGACAGCGACATTGTGAAATGATGGTGATGAAGAGAGAGACATTGTGAAGGGCTGGAGATGGAGAGAGAGACATTGTGACGGGATGGAGATGGAGAGAGAGATTTTGTCAAGGGATGGAGATGGAGAGAGGGACATTGTGAAGGAATGGAGATGGAGAGAGGGACATTGTGAAGGGTTGGAGATGGACAGAGAGACATTGTGAAGGGCTGGAGATGGAGAGAGAGACATTGTGAAGGGTTGGAGATGGGGAGGGAGACATTGTGAAGGGCTGGAGATGGAGAGAGAGACATTGTGAAGGGCTGGAGATGGAGAGAGAGACATTGTGAAGGGTTGGAGATGGGGAGGGAGACATTGTGAAGGGCTGGAGATGGAGAGAGAGACATTGTGAAGGGCTGGAGATGGAGAGAGAGACATTGTGAAGGGTTGGGGATGGAGAGAGAGACATTGTGAAGGGCTGGAGATGGAGAGCGAGACATTATGAAGGGTTGGGGATGGAGAGAGAGACATTGTGATGGCTTCGGGATGGAGAGAGAGACATTGTGAATGGTTGCGAATGGAGAGAGACATATTGTGAAGGGCTGGAGATGGGTAGAGTGACATTGTGAACGGTTGGGGATGGAGAGAGAGACATTGTGAAGGGATAGGGATGGAGAGAGGGACATTCGGAAGGAATGGAGATGGAGAGAGGGATATTGTGATGGGCAGGAGATGGAGAGAGGTACGTTGTGAAGGGTTGCAAATGGAGAAAGGCACATTGTGAAGGGATGGAATGGAGAGCGGCACTTTGTGAAGGAATGGAGATGGAGAGAGGGACATTGTGAAGGGTTGGAGATGGAGAGAGGGACATTGTGAAGGGTTGGAGATGCGGAGGGAGACATTGTGAAGGGCTGGAAATGGAGTGAGAGACATTGTGAAAGCTTGGGGATGGAGAGAGAGACATTGTGAAGGGCTGGAGATGGGGAGCGAGACAACGTGAAGGGCTGGAGATGGAGAGAGAGACATTGTGAAGGGCTGGAGATGGAGAGAGGTACGTTGTGAAGGGTTGAAAATAGAGAGAGGCACATTGTGAAGGGATGGAATGGAGAGAGGGACGTTGTGAAGGAATGGAGATGGAGAGAGGGACATTGTGGAGGGCTGGAGATGGAGAGAGGGACACTGTGAAGGGTTGGAGATGGGGAGGGAGACATTGTGAAGGGCTGGAAATGGAGAGAAGACATTGTGAAAGCTTGGGGATGGACAGAGAGACATTGTGAAGGGCTGGAGATAGAGAGAGAGACATTGTGAAGGCTTGGGGATGGAGAGCGAGACAACGTGAAGGGCTGGAGATGGACAGAGAGACATTGTGAAGGCTTGGGGATGGAGAGCGAGACATTGTGAAGGGCTGGAGATAGAGAGAGAGACATTGTGACGGGATGGAGATGGAGAGAGAGATTTTGTGAAGGGATGGAGATGGAGAGAGGGACATTGTGAAGGGCTGGAGATGGAGAGAGAGACATTGTGAAGGGTTGGGGATGGAGAGAGAGACAATGTGAAGGGCTGGAGATGGAGAGAGGCACATTGTGAAGGAATGGAGATGGAGAGAGGGACATTGTGAAGGGTTGGAGATGGAGAGAGGGACATTGTGAAGGGTTGGAGCTGGGGAGGGAAACATTGTGAATGGTTGCGAATGGAGAGAGACACATTGTGAAGGGCTGGAGATGGGTAGAGTGACATTGTGAACGGTTGGGGATGGAGAGAGAGACATTGTGAAGGGATAGGGATGGAGAGAGGGACATTCGGAAGGAATGGAGATGGAGAGAGGGATATTGTGATGGGCAGGAGATGGAGAGAGGTACGTTGTGAAGGGTTGCAAATGGAGAAAGGCACATTGTGAAGGGATGGAATGGAGAGAGGCACATTGTGAAGGAATGGAGATGGAGAGAGGGACATTGTGAAGGGTTGGAGATGGAGAGAGGGACATTGTGAAGGGTTGGAGATGGGGAGGGAGACATTGTGAAAGGCTGGAAATGGAGTGAGAGACATTGTGAAAGCTAGGGGATGGAGAGAGAGACATTGTGAAGGACTGGAGATGGGGAGCGAGACAACGTGAAGGGCTGTAGATGGAGAGAGAGACATTGTGAAGGGTTGGAGATGGAGAGAGAGACATTGCGATGGCTTCGGGCTGGAGAGAGGGACATTGTGAAGGCTTGGAGATGGAGAGAGAGATTTAGTGAAGGGATGGAGATGGAGAGAGAGACATTGTCAAGGGTTGGAGATAGAGAGAGAGACATTGTGACGGGATGGAGATGGAGAGAGACATTGTGAAGGGGTGGAGATGGAGAGAGAGACATTGTGAAGAGTTGGAGATGGAGAGAGAGACATTGTGAAGGGCTGGGGATGGTGACAGCGACATTGTGAAATGATGGTGATGAAGAGAGAGACATTGTGAAGGGCTGGAGATGGAGAGAGAGACATTGTGACGGGATGGATATGGAGAGAGAGATTTTGTCAAGGGATGGAGATGGAGAGAGGGACATTGTGAAGGAATGGAAATGGAGAGAGGGACATTGTGAAGGGTTGGAGATGGACAGAGAGACATTGTGAAGGGCTGGAGATGGAGAGAGAGACATTGTGAAGGGTTGGAGATGGGGAGGGAGACATTGTGAAGGGCTGGAGATGGAGAGAGAGCCATTGTGAAGGGCTGGAGATGGAGAGAGAGACATTGTGAAGGGTTGGAGATGGGGAGGGAGACATTGTGAAGGGCTGGAGATGGGGAGATAGACATTGTGAAGGGCTGGAGATGGAGAGAGAGACATTGTGAAGAGTTGGAGATGGAGAGAGAGACATTGTGAAGGGCTGGGGATGGTGACAGCAACATTGTGAAATGATGGTGATGAAGAGAGAGACATTGTGAAGGGCTGGAGATGGAGAGAGAGACATTGTGACGGGATGGAGATGGAGAGAGAGATTTTGTCAAGGGATGGAGATGGAGAGAGGGACATTGTGAAGGGTTGGAGATGGAGAGAGGGACATTGTGAAGGGTTGTAGATGGAGTGAGAGATTTAGTGAAGGGATGGAGATGGAGAGAGAGACATTGTCAAGGGTTGGAGATAGAGAGAGAGACATTGTGACGGGATGGAGATGGAGAGAGACATTGTGAAGGGGTGGAGATGGAGAGAGAGACATTGTGAAGGGCTGGAGATGGAGAGAGAGACATTGCGATGGCTTCGGGCTGGAGAGAGGGACATTGTGAAGGCTTGGAGATGGAGAGAGAGATTTAGTGAAGGGATGGAGATGGAGAGAGAGACATTGTCAAGGGTTGGAGATAGAGAGAGAGACATTGTGACGGGATGGAGATGGAGAGAGACATTGTGAAGGGGTGGAGATGGAGAGAGAGACATTGTGAAGAGTTGGAGATGGAGAGAGAGACATTGTGAAGGGCTGGGGATGGTGACAGCGACATTGTGAAATGATGGTGATGAAGAGAGAGACATTGTGAAGGGCTGGAGATGGAGAGAGAGATTTTGTCAAGGGATGGTGATGGAGAGAGGGACATTGTGAAGGAATGGAGATGGAGAGAGGGACATTGTGAAGGGTTGGAGATGGACAGAGAGACATTGTGAAGGGTTGGAGATGGGGAGGGAGACATTGTGAAGGGCTGGAGATGGAGAGAGAGACATTGTGAAGGGCTGGAGATGGAGAGAGAGACATTGTGAAGGGTTGGAGATGGGGAGGGAGACATTGTGAAGGGCTGGAGATGGAGAGAGAGACATTGTGAAGGGCTGGAGATGGAGAGAGAGACATTGTGAAGGGTTGGAGATGGGGAGGGAGACATTGTGAAGGGCTGGAGATGGAGAGAGAGACATTGTGAAGAGTTGGAGATGGAGAGAGAGACATTGTGAAGGGCTGGGAATGGTGACAGCAACATTGTGAAATGATGGTGATGAAGAGAGAGACATTGTGAAGGGCTGGAGATGGAGGGAGAGATTTTGTCAAGGGATGGAGATGGAGAGAGGGACATTGTGAAGGAATGGAGATGGAGAGAGAGACATTGTGAAGGGTTGGAGATGCGGAGGGAGACATTGTGAAGGGCTGGAGATGGAGAGAGAGACATTGTGAAGGGCTGGAGATGGAGAGAGAGACATTGTGAAGGGTTGGAGATGGGGAGGGAGACATTGTGATGGGATGGAGATGGAGGGAGAGATTTTGTCAAGGGATGGAGATGGAGAGAGGGACATTGTGAAGGAATGGAGATGGAGAGAGGGACATTGTGAAGGGCTGGAGATGGAGAGAGAGACATTGTGAAGGGTTGGAGATGCGGAGGGAGACATTGTGAAGGGCTGGAGATGGAGAGAGAGACATTGTGAAGGGCTGGAGATGGAGAGAGAGACATTGTGAAGGGTTGGAGATGGGGAGGGAGACATTGTGATGGGCTGGAGATGGAGAGAGAGAGACATTGTAAAGGGATGCAGATGGAGAGTGAGACATTGTGAAGGGTAGGAGATGGAGAGAGAGATTTAGTGATGGGATGGTGATGGAGAGACAGACTTTCTGAAGGGATGGAGATGGAGAGAGAGACATTGTGATGGGATGGAGATAGAGAGAGAGAAATTGTGAGGGTTGGGGATGGAGAGAGAGACATTGTGAAGGGTTTGGATGGAGAGAGAGACATTGTGTAGGGCTGGAGATGGTGAGAGAGACATTGTGATGGCTTCGGGATGGAGAGAGAGACATTGTGAAGGGTTCGAGATTGAGAGAGAGACATTGTGATGGGATGGAGATGGAGAGAGACATTGTGAAGGGTTGGGAATGGAGAGAGACACATTGTGAAGGGATGGAGATGGAAAGAGAGAAATTGTGAAGGGATAGGTATGGAGAGAGGGACATTCGGAAGAAATGGAGATGGAGAGAGGGATATTGTGATGGGCAGGAGATGGAGAGAGGTACGTTGTGAAGGGTTGCAAATGGAGAGAGGCACATTGTAAAGGAATGGAGATGGAGAGAGCGACATTGTGTAGAGTTGAGGATGGTGAGAGGAACATTGTGAAGGGATGGGGATGGACAGAGAGACATTGTGAAGGGTTGGGGATGGACAGAGATACATTGTGAAGGGCAGGAGATGGAGAGAGGAACATTGTGAAGGGTTGCAAATGGAGAGAGGCACATTGTGAAGGAATGGAGATGGAGAGAGGGACATTGTGAAGGGCTGGAAGTGGAGAGAGAGACATTGTGAAAGCTTGGGGATGGAGAGAGAAACATTGTGAAGGGCTGGAGATGGGGAGCGAGACAACGTGAAGGGCTGGAAATGGAGAGAGAGACATTGTGAAAGCTTGGGGATGGAGAGCGAGACATTATGAAGGTTGGGGATGGAGAGAGAGACATTGTGAAGGGCTGGAGATAGAGAGAGAGACATTGTGACGGGATGGAGATGGAGAGAGAGATTTTGTGAAGGGATGGAGATGGAGGGAGGGACATTGTGAAGGAATGGAGATGGAGAGAGGGACATTGTGAAGGGTTGGAGATGGACAGAGAGACATTGTGAAGGGCTGGAGATGGAGAGAGAGACATTGTGAAGGGCTGGGTTTGGAAAGAGAGACAATGTGAAGGGCTGGACATGGAGAGAGAGATATTGTGAAGCCTTGGGGATGGAGAGAAAGACATTATGAAGGGTTGGGGATGGAGAGAGAGACATTGTGATGGCTTCGGGATGGAGAGAGAGACATTGTGAAGGGTCAGAGATTGAGAGAGAGACATTGTGAATGGTTGGGAATGGAGAGAGAGACATTGTGAAGGGATGGAGAGGGAAAGAGAGAAATTGTGAAGGGATAGGGATGGAGAGAGGGACATTCGGAAGGAATGGAGATGGAGAGAGGGATATTGTGATGGGCTGGAGATGGAGAGAGGGACACTCTGAAGTGTTGGGGATGGACAGAGAGACATTGTGAAGGGTTGTGGATGGACAGAGAGACATTGTGAAGGGCTGCAGATGGAGAGAGGTACGTTGTGAAGGGTTGCAAATGGAGAGAGGCACATTGTGAAGGAATGGAGATGGAGAGAGCGACATTGTGTAGAGTTGAAGATGGAGAGAGGAACATTGTGAAGGGATGGAATGGAGAGAGGGACATTGTGAAGGAATGGAGATGGAGAGAGGGACATTGTGAAGGGTTGGAGATGGAGAGAGAGACACTGTGAAAGCTTTGGGATGGAGAGAGAGACATTGTGAAGGGCTGGAGATGGGGAGCGAGACAACGTGAAGGGCTGGAGATGGAGAGAGAGACATTGTGAAGGGTTGGAGATGGAGAGAGAGACATTGCGATGGCTTCGGGCTGGAGAGAGAGACATTGTGAGGGCTTGGAGATGCAAAGAGAGATTTAGTGAAGGGATGGAGATGGAGAGAGAGACATTGTCAAGGGTTGGAGATTGAGAGAGAGACATTGTGACGGGATGGAGGTAGAGAGAGACATTGTGAAGGGCTGGGGAAGGTGACAGCGACATTGTGAAATGATGGTGATGAAGCGAGAGACATTGTGAAGGGCTGGAAATGGAGAGAGAGAGACATTTTGAAGGCTTGGGGATGGAGAGCGAGACATTATGAAGGGTTGGGGTTGGAGAGAGAGACATTGTGAAGGGCTGGAGATGGAGAGAGAGACATTGTGACGGGATGCAGATGGAGAGAGAGATTTTGTGAAGGGATGGAGATGGAGAGAGGGACATTGTGAAGGAATGGAGATGGAGAGAGGGACATTGTGAAGGGTTGGAGATGGACAGAGAGACATTGTGAAGGGCTAGAGATGGAGAGAGAGACATTGTGAAGGGTTGGAGATGGGGAGGGAGACATTGTGAAGGGCTGGAGATGGAGAGAGAGACATTTTGAAGGGCTGGAGATGGAGAGAGAGACATTGTGAAGGGTTGGAGATGGGGAGGGAGACATTGTGAAGGGCTGGAGATGGAGAGAGAGACATTGTGATGGCTTCGGGATGGAGAGAGAGACATTGTGAAGGGTTAGAGATTGAGACAGAGACATTGTGACGGGATGGAGATGGAGAGAGACATTGTGAAGGGTTGGGAATGGAGAGAGACACATTGTGAAGGGCTGGAGATGGGTTGATTGACATTGTGAAGGGATGGAAATGGAAAGAGAGAAATTGTGAAGGGATAGGGATCGAGAGAGGGACATTTGGAAGGAATGGAGATGGGAGAGGGATATTGTGATGGGCAGGAGATGGAGAGAGGTACCTTGTGAAGGGTTGAAAATGGAGAGAGGCACAATGTGAAGGAATGGAGATGGAGAGAGCGACATTGTGTAGAGTTGAAGATGGAGAGAGGAACATTGTGAAGGGATGGGGATGGACAGAGAGACATTGTGAAGGGTTGGGGATGGAGAGTGAGACATTATGAAGGGTTGGGGATGGAGAGAGAGACATTGTGATGGCTTCGGGATGGAGAGAGAAACGTTGTGAAGGGTTAGAGATTGAGAGAGAGACATTGTGAATGGTTGGGAATGGAGAGAGACACATTGTGAAGGGCTGGAGATGGGTCGAGTGACATTTTGAAGGGTTGGGGATGGAGAGAGAGACATTGTGAAGGGATGGAGATGGAAAGAGAGAAATTGTGAAGGGCTGCAGATGGGGAGAGAGACATTGTGAAGGGTTGGAGATGGGGAGGGAGACATTGTGAAGGGCTGGAGATGGAGAGAGAGACATTGTGATGGCTTCGGGATGAAGAGAGAGACATTGTGAAGGGTTAGAGATTGAGAGAGAGACATTGTGACGGGATGGAGATGGAGAGAGACATTGTGAAGGGTTGGGAATGGAGAGAGACACATTGTGAAGGGCTGGAGATGGGTTGAGTGACATTGTGAAGGGATGGAAATGGAAAGAGAGAAATTGTGAAGGGATAGGGATCGAGAGAGGGACATTTGGAAGGAATGGAGATGGAGAGAGGGATATTGTGATGGGCAGGAGATGGAGAGAGGTACGTTGTGAAGGGTTGCAAATGGAGAGAGGCACATTGTGAAGGAATGGAGATGGAGAGAGCGACATTGTGTAGAGTTGAAGATGGAGAGAGGAACATTGTGAAGGGATGGGGATGGACAGAGAGACATTATGAAGCGTTGGGGATGGAGAGAGAGACATTGTGATGGCTTCGGGATGGAGAGAGAAACGTTGTGAAGGGTTAGAGATTGAGAGAGAGACATTGTGAACGGTTGGGAATGGAGAGAGACACATTGTGAAGGGCTGGAGATGGGTCGAGTGACATTTTGAAGTGTTGGGGATGGAGAGAGAGACATTGTGAAGGGATGGAGATGGAAAGAGAGAGACATTTTGAAGGCTTGGGGATGGAGAGCGAGACATTATGAAGGGTTGGGGATGGAGAGAGAGACGTTATGAAGGGCTGGAGATAGAGAGAGAGACATTGTGAAGGGATGGAGATGGAGAGAGAGATTTTGTGAAGGGATGAAGATGGAGAGAGGGACATTGTGAAGGAATGGAGATGGAGAGAGGGACATTGTGAAGGGTTGGAGATGGACAGAGAGACATTGTGAAGGGCTAGAGATGGAGAGAGAGACATTGTGAAGGGTTGGAGACAGGGAGGGAGACATTGTGAAGGGTTGGAGATGGGGTGGGAGACATTGTGAAGGGCTGGCGATGGAGAGAGAGACATTGTGATGGCTTCGGGATGGAGAGAGAGACATTGTGAAGGGTTACAGATTGAGAGAGAGATATTGTGACGGGATGGAGATGGAGAGAGACATTGTGAAGGGTTGGGAATGGAGAGAGACACATTGTGAAGGGCTGGAGATGGGTTGAGTGACATTGTGAAGGGATGGAGATGGAAAGAGAGAAATTGTGTAGGGATAGGGATCGAGAGAGGGACATTTAGAAGGAATGGAGATGGGAGAGGGATATTGTGATGTGCAGGAGAAGGAGAGAGGTACGTTGTGAAGGGTTGCAAATGGAGAGAGGCACATTGTGAAGGAATGGAGATGGAGAGAGCGACATTGTGTAGAGTTGAAGATGGAGAGAGGAACATTGTGAAGGGATGGGGATGGAGATAGAGAAATTGTGAAGGCTTGGGGATGGAGAGAGAAACGTTGTGAAGGGTTAGAGATTGAGAGCGAGACATTGTGAATGGTTGGGAATGGAGAGAGACACATTGTGAAGGGCTGGAGATGGGTAGAGTGACATTTTGAAGGGTTGGGGATGGAGAGAGAGACATTGTGAAGGGATGGAGATGGAAAGAGAGAAATTGTGAAGGGATAGGGATGGAGAGAGGGACATTCGGAAGGAATGGAGATGGAGAGAGGGATATTGTGATGGGCTGGAGATGGAGAGAGGGACACTGTGAAGTGTTGGGGATGGACAGAGAGACATTGTGAAGGGTTGGGGATGGACAAAGAGACATTGTGAAGGGCTGGAGATGGAGAGAGGTACGTTGTGAAGGGTTGCAAATGGAGAGAGGCACATTGTGAAGGAATGGAGATGGAGAGAGCAACATTGTGTCGAGTTGAAGATGGAGAGAGGAACATTGTGAAGGGATGGAATGGAGAGAGGGACATTGTGAAGGAATGGAGATGGAGAAAGGGACATTGTGAAGGATTGGAGATGGAGAGAGAGACACTGTGAAGGGTTGGAAATGGGGAGGGAGACATTGTGAAGGGCTGGAAATGGAGAGAGAGACATTGTGAAAGCTTGGGGATGGAGAGAGAGACATTGTGAAGGGCTGGAGATGGGGAGCGAGACAACGTGAGGGGCTGGAGATGGAGAGAGAGACATTGTGAAGGGTTGGAGATGGAGAGAGAGTCATTGCGATGGCTTCGGGCTGGAGAGAGAGACATTGTGAAGGCTTGGAAATGGAGAGAGAGATTTAGTGAAGGGATGGAGATGGAGAGAGAGACATTGTCAAGGGTTGGAGATTGAGAGAGAGACATTGTGACGGGATGGAGATGGAGAGAGACATTGTGAAGGGGTGGAGATGGAGAGAGAGACATTGTGAAGGGCTGGGGATGGTGAAAGCGACATTGTGAAATGATGGTGATGAAGCGAGAGACATTGTGAAGGGCTGGAGATGGAGAGAGAGACATTGTGAAGGCTTGGGGATGGAGAGAGAGACATTGTGAAGGGCTGGAGATAGAGAGAGAGACATTTTGATGGGATGGAGATGGAGAGAGATTTAGTGAAGGGATGGAGATGGAGAGAGGAACATTGTGAAGGGTTGGAGATGGGGAGGGAGACATTGTGATGGGCTGGAGATGGAGAGAGGTACGTTGTGAAGGGCTGGAGATGGAGAGACAGACATTGTGAAGGGATGGAGATGGAGTGTGAGACATTGTGAAGGGTAGGAGATGGAGAGAGAGATTTAGTGAAGGGATGGAGATGGAGAGAGAGACTTTCTGAAGGGATGGAGATGGAGAGAGAGACATTGTGAAGGGATGGAGATCGAGAGAGAGAAATTGTGAAGGGTTGGGGATGGAGAGAGAGACATTGTGAAGGGTATGGATGGAGAGAGAGACATTGTGTAGGGCTGGAGATGGAGAGATAGACATTGTGATGACTTCGGGATGGAGAGAGAGACATTGTGAAGGGTTAGAGATTGAGAGAGAGACATTGTGACGGGATGGAGATGGAGAGAGACATTGTGAAGGATTGGGAATGGAGAGAGACACATAGTGAAGGGCTGGAGATGGGTAGAGTGACATTGTGAAGGGATGGAGATGGAAAAAGAGAAATTGTGATGAGATAGCGATGGAGAGAGGGACATTCGGAAGGAATGGAGATGGAGAGAGGGTTATTGTGATGGGCAGGAGATGGAGAGAGGTACGTTTTGAAGGGTTGCAAATGGAGAGAGGCACATTGTGAAGGAATGGAGATGGAGAGAGCGACATTGTGTAGAGTTGAAGATGGAGAGAGGAACATTGTGAAGGGATGGAATGGAGAGAGGGACATTGTGAAGGAATGGGGATGGAGAGCGAGACATTATGAAGGGTTGCGGATGGAGAGAGAGACATTGTGAAGGGCTGGAGATAGAGAGAGAGACATTGTGATGGGATGGAGAAGGAGAGAGAGATTTAGTGAAGGGATGGAGATGGAGAGAGGGACATTGTGAAGGAATGGAGATGGAGAGAGGGACATTGTGAAGGGTTGGAGATGGAGAGAGAGACATTGTGAAGGGCTGGAGATGGAGAGAGAGACATTGTGAAGGGTTGGAGATGGGGAGGGAGACATTGTGAAGGGCTGGAGATGGAGAGAGAGACATTGTGAAGGGCTGGAGATGGAGAGAGAGACATTGTGAAGGGTTGGAGATGGGGAGGGAGACATTGTGACGGGCTGGAGATGGAGAGAGAGACATTGTGAAGGGCGGGAGATGGAGAGACAGACATTGTGAAGGGATGGAGATGGAGTGTGAGACATTGTGAAGGGTAGGAGATGGAGAGAGAGATTTAGTGAAGGGATGGAGATGGAGAGAGAGACTTTCTGAAGGGATGGAGATGGAGTGTGAGACATTGTGAAGGGATGGAGATGGACAGAGAGACATTGTGAAGGGTTGGAGATGGAGAGAGCAACATTGTGAAGGGATGGAATGGAGAGCGGGACGTTGTGAAGGAATGGAGATGGAGAGAGGGACATTGTGAAGGGTTTGGATGGAGAGAGAGACATTGTGTAGGGCTGGAGATGGAGAGAGCAACATTGTGTAGGGTTGCAAATGGAGAGAGGCACATTGTGAAGGGATGGAATGGAGAGCGGGACGTTGTGAAGGAATGGAGATGGAGAGAGGGACATTGTGAAGGGTTTGGATGGAGAGAGAGACATTGTGTAGGGCTGGAGATGGAGAGAGCAACATTGTGTAGGGTTGCAAATGGAGAGAGGCACATTGTGAAGGGATGGAATGGAGAGCGGGACGTTGTGAAGGAATGGAGATGGAGAGATGGACATTGTGAAGGGTTTGGATGGAGAGAGAGACATTGTGTAGGGCTGGAGATGGAGAGATAGACATTGTGATGGCTTCGGGATGGAGAGAGAGACATTGTGAAGGGTTAGAGATTGAGAGAGAGACATTGTGACGGGATGGAGATGGAGAGAGACATTGTGAAGGATTGGGAATGGAGAGAGACACATTGTGAAGGGCTGGAGATGGGTAGAGTGACATTGTGAAGGGATGGAGATTGAAAGAGAGAAATTGTGATGAGATAGGGATGGAGAGAGGGACATTCGGAAGGAATGGTGATGGAGAGAGGGATATTGTGATGGGCAGGAGATGGAGAGAGGTACGTTGTGAAGGGTTGCAAATGGAGAGAGGCACATTGTGAAGGAATGGAGATGGAGAGAGCGACATTGTGTAGAGTTGAAGATGGAGAGAGGAACATTGTGAAGGGATGGAATGGAGAGTGGGACATTGTGAAGGGATGGGGATGGACAGAGAGACATTGTGTAGAGTTGAAGATGGAGAGAGGAACATTGTGAAGGGATGGAATGGAGAGTGGGACATTGTGAAGGGATGGAGAATGAGAGAGGGACATTGTGAAGGGTTGGAAATGGGGAGGGAGACATTGTGAAGGGCTGGAAATGGAGAGAGAGACATTGTGAAGGCTTGGGGATGGAGAGATCGGCATTGTGAAGGGCTGGAGATAGAGAGAGAGACATTGTGATGGGATGGAGATGGAGAGAGAGATTTAGTGAAGGGATGGAGATGGAGAGAGAGACATTGTGAAGGGTTGGAGATGGACAGAGAGACATTGTGAAAGGCTGGAGATGGAGAGAGAGACATTGTGAAGGGTTGGAGATGGGGAGGGAGACATTGTGAAGGGCTGGTGATGGAGAGAGAGACATTGTGAAGGGCTGGATATGGAGAGAATGACATTGTGAAGGGCGGGAGATGGAGAGACAGACATTGTGAAGGGATGGAGATGGAGTGTGAGACATTGTGAAGGGATGGAGATAGAGAGAGAGAAATTGTGAAGGGTTGGGAATGGAGAGAGAGACATTGTGAAGGGTTTGGATGGAGAGAGAGACATTGTGTAGGGCTGGAGATGGAGAGATAGACATTGTGATGGCTTCGGGATGGAGAGAGAGACATTGTGAAGTGTTAGAGATTGAGAGAGACACATTGTGACGGGATGGAGATGGGTAGAGTGACATTGTGACGGGATGGAGATGGAAAGAGAGAAATTGTGAAGGGATAGGGATGGAGAGAGGGACATTCAGAAGGAATGGAGATGGAGAGAGGGATATTGTGATGGGCAGGAGATGGAGAGAGTTACGTTGTGAAGGGTTGCAAATGGAGAGAGGCACATTGTGAAGGAATGGAGATGGAGAGAGCGACATTGTGTAGAGTTGAAGATGGAGAGAGAGACATTGTGAAGGGTTGAGGATGGAGAGAGAGACATTGTGAAGGGTTGGAAATGGGGAGGGAGACATTGTGAAGGGCTGGAAATGGAGAGAGAGACATTGTGAAGGCTTGGGGATGGAGAGCGAGACATTATGAAGGGTTGGGGATGGACAGAGAGACATTGTGAAGGGCTGGAGATGGAGAGAGGGACGTTGTGAAGGAATGGAGATGGAGAGAGGGACATTGTGATGGGTTGGAGATGGAGTGAGGGACATTGTGTAGAGTTGAAGATGGAGAGAGGAACATTGTGACGGGATGTTTTGGAGAGATGAACGTTGTGAAGGAATGGAGATGGTGAGAGGGACATTGTGAAGGGTTGGAGATGGAGAGAGGGACACTGTGAAGTGTTGGAGATGGGGAGGGAGACATTGTGAAGGGCTGGAAATGGAGAGAGAGACATTGTGAAAGCTTGGGGATGGAGAGAGAGACATTGTGAAGGGCTGGAGATGGGGAGCGAGACAACGTGAAGGGCTGGAGATGGAGAGAGAGACATTGTGAAGGTTTGGAGATGGAGAGAGAGACATTGTGAAGGGCTGGAGATGGAAAGAGAGACATTGTGATGGCATCGGGATGGAGAGAGAGACATTGTGAAGGCCTGGAGATGGAGAGAGAGATTTAGTGAAGGCTTGGAGATGGAGAGAGAGATTTAGTGAAGGGATGGAGATGGAGAGAGAGACATTGTCAAGGGTTGGAGTTTGAGAGAGAGACATTGTGACGGGATGCAGATGTAGAGAGACATTGTGAAGGGTTGGGAATGGAGAGAGACACATTGTGAAGCGCTGGAGATCGAAATAGACACATTGTGAAGGGCTGGAAATGGAGAGAGAGACATTGTGAAAGCTTGGGGATGGAGAGAGAGACATTGTGAAGGCTTGGAGATGGAGAGAGAGATTTAGTGAAGGGATGGAGATGGAGAGAGAGACATTGTCAAGGGTTGGAGATTGAGAGAGAGACATTGTGACGGGATGGAGATGGAGAGAGACATTGTGAAGGGGTGGAGATGGAGAGAGAGACATTGTGAAGGGCTGGAGATGGTGACAGCGACATTGTGAAATGATGGTGATGAAGAGAGAGACATTGTGAAGTGCTGGAGATGGAGACAGAGACATTGTGACGGGATGGAGATGGAGAGAGAGATTTTGTGAAGGGATGGAGATGGAGAGAGGGACATTCTGAAGGAATGGAGATGGAGAGAGGGATATTGTGAAGGGTTGGAGATGGACAGAGAGACAATGTGAAGGACTGGAGATGGAGAGAGAGAAATTGTGAAGGCTTGGGGATGGAGAGCGAGACATTATGAAGGGTTGGGGATGGAGAGAGAGACATTGTGATGGCTTTGGGATGGAGAGAGAGACATTGTGAAGGGTTAGAGATTGCGAGAGAGACATTGTGAATGGTTGGGAATGGAGAGAGACACATTGTGAAGGGCTGGAGATGGGTAGAGTGACATTGTGAAGGGTTGGGGATGGAGAGAGAGACATTGTGAAGGGATGGAGATGGAGAGAGAGACATTGTGAAGGGATAGGGATGGAGAGATAGACATTCAGAAGGAATGGAGATGGAGAGAGGGTTATTGTGATGGGCTGGAGATGGAGAGAGGGACACTGTGAAGTGTTGGGGATGGACAGAGAGACATTGTGAAGGGTTGGGGATGGACAGAGAGACATTGTGAAGGGCTGGAGATGGAGAGAGGTACATTGTGAAGGGTTGCAAATGGAGAGAGGAACATTGTGAAGGGATGGAATGGAGAGAGGGACATTGTGAAGGAATGGAGATGGAGAGAGGGACATTGTGAAGGGTTGGAGATGGAGAGAGGGACGCTGTGAAGGGTTGGAGATGGGGAGGGAGAAATTGTGAAGGGCTGGGAATGGAGAGAGAGACATTGTGAAAGCTTGGGGATGGAGAGAGAGACATTGTGAAGGGATGGAGATGGGGAGCGAGACAACGTGAAGGGCTGGAGATGGAGAGAGAGACATTGTCAAGGGTTGGAGATTGAGAGAGAGACATTGTGTCGGGATGGAGATGGAGAGAGACATTGTGAAGGGGTGCAGATGGAGAGAGAGACATTGTGAAGAGTTGGAGATGGAGAGAGAGACATTGTGAAGGGCTGGGGATGGTGACAGCGACATTGTGAAATGATGTTGATGAAGAGTGAGACTTTGTGAAGGGCTGGAGATGGAGAGAGAGACATTGTGAAGGGCTGGGGATGGTGCCAGCGACATTGTGAAATGATGGTGATGAAGAGAGAGACATTGTGAAGGGCTGGAGATGGAGAGAGAGACATTGTGAAGGGTTGGAGATGGAGGGAGGGAAATTGTGAAGGGTACAGACGGAGAGAGGGACACTGTGAAGGGTTGGCAATGGAGAGAGACTCATTGTGAAGGGCTGGAGAAGCGGAGAGTGACATTGTGAACGGTTGAAGAATGAGAGAGAGACATTGTGAAACGTCGGTGACGGAGAGAGAGACATGTGTGAAGGGATGGGGATGGAGAGACAGACATTGCGAACAGATGGAGATGGAGATAGAGACATTGTGAAGTGTTGGAGATGGAGAGAGAGATATTGTGAAGGGCTAGAGATGGAGAGAAGGACATTGTGAAGGAATGGAGATGGAGAGAGGGACATTGTGAAGGGTTGGAAATGGAGAGAGGGATGTTGTGAAGGGATGGAGATGGTGAGAGGGACACTGTGAAGTGTTGGAGATGGAGAGATGGAGATTGTGAAGGGTTGGAGATGGAGAGACGGTCGTTGTGAAGGGATGGACATGGAGAGAGAGACATTGTGAAGGTTTGGGGATGGAGAGAAAGACATTGTAAAGGGATGGAGATGGGGAGAGAGACATTGAGATGGGTTGGAGATGGAGCGAGAGACATTGTGAAGGGCTGGAGATGGAGGGAGGGACATTGTGAAGGGTTGCGATGGAGAGAGGGACACTGTGAATGGTTGGGGATGGAGAGAGAGACATTGTGAAGGGCTGGTGATGGAGAGAGAGAGACTCTTTGAAGGGTTGGGGATGGACAGAGAGACATTCTGAAGGGCTGGAGATGGAGAGAGAGACATTGTGAAGGGTTGGGGATGGAGAGGGAGACATTGTGAAGGGCCGGGGATGGAGAGAGAGACATTGTGTTGGCTTCGGGATGGAGAGAGAGACATTGTGAAGGGATGGGGATGGAGAGAGGGACATTGTGAAGGCTTGGTGATGGAGAGAGAGACATTATGAAGGGTTGGGGATGGAGAGAGAGACATTATGAAGGGTTGGGGATGGAGAGTGAGACATTGTGAAGGGCTGGTGATGGAGAGAGTGACATTGTGTTGGCTTCGGGATGGAGAGAGAGACATTGTGAAGGGCTGGAGATGGGGAGAGTGACATTGTGAAGCGTTGGGGACGGAGAGAGAGACATTGTGAAGGGCTGGTGATGGAGAGAGAGACACTTTGAAGGGTTGGGGATGGACAGAGAGACATTCTGAAGGGCTGGAGATGGAGAGAGAGACATTGTGAAGGGTTGGGGATGGAGAGGCAGACATTGTGAAGGGCTGGAGATGGAGAGAGAGACATTGTGTTGGCTTCGGGATGGAGTGAGAGACAGTGTGAAGGGATGGGGATGCAGAGAGGGACATTGTGAAGGCTTGGTGATGGAGGGAGAGACATTATGAAGGGTTGGGGATGGAGAGAGAGACATTGTGAAGGGCTGGAGATGGAGAGAGTGACATTGTGTTGGCTTCGGAATGGAGATAGAGACATTGTGAAGGGCTGGAGATGGGGAGAGTGACATTGTGAAGGGTTGGGGATGGAGAGAGAGACATTGCGAAGGGCTGCAGATGGAGAGAGAGACATTGTGAAACGTCGGTGATGGAGAGAGAGACATTGTGAAGGGATTGGGATGGAGAGACAGACACTGCGAACAGATGGAAATGGAGATAGAGACATTGTGAAGTGTTGGAGATGGAGAGAGAGACATTGTGAAGTGTTGAAGATGGAGAGATGGACATTGTGAGGGGATGGGGATTGACAGAGAGACATGGTGATGGGCTGGAAATGGAGAGAGGGACACTGTGAAGTGTTGGAGATGGAGCGATGGAGATTGTGAAGGGTTGGAGATGGAGAGAGGGTCGTTGTGAAGGGATGGACATGGAGATAAAGACATTGTGAAGGGTTGGAGATGGAGAGAGAGACATTGTAAAGGGATGGAGATGGAGCGAGAGACATTGTGAAGGGCTGGTGATGGAGAGAGGGATACTTTGAAGGGCTGGGGATGGACAGAGAGACATTGTGAAGCGCTGGAGATGGAGAGAGAGACATTGTGAAGGGCTGGAGATGGAGAGAGAGACATTGTGAAGGGTTGGAGATGGGGAGGGAGACATTGTGAAGGGCTGGAGATGGAGAGAGAGACATTGTGAAGGGCTGGAGATGGAGAGAGAGACATTGTGAAGGGTTGGAGATGGAGAGAGAGACATTGTAAAGGGATCGAGATGTAGTGTGAGACATTGTGAAGGGTTGGAGATGGAGACAGAGATTTAGTGAAGGGATGGAGATGGAGAGAGAGACTTTGTGAAGGGATGGAGATGGAGAGAGAGACTTTGTGAAGGGATGGAGATGGAGAGAGAAACATTGTGAAGGGTTGGGAATGGAGAGAGACACATTGTGAAGGGCTGGAGATAGAGAGAGAGAAATTGTGAAGTGTTGGGGATGGAGAGAGAGACATTGTGAAGGGTTTGGATGGAGAGAGAGACATTGTGTAGGGCTGGAGATGGAGAGAAAGACATTGTGATGGCTTCTGGATGGAGAGTGAGACATTGTGAAGGGTTAGAGATTGAGAGAAAGACATTGTGACGGAATGGAGATTGAGAGAGACATTGTGAAGGGTTGGGAATGGAGAGAGACACATTGTGAAGGGCTGGAGATGGGTAGAGTGACATTGTGAAGGGTTGGGGATGGAGAGAGTGACATTGTGAAGGGATGGGGATGGAGAGAGGGACATTGTGAAGGAATGGAGATGGAGATAGGGACATTGTGAAGGGTTGGAAATGGAGAGAGGGACATTGTGAAGGGATGGGGATGGAGAGAGGGACATTGTGAAGGAATGGAGATGGAGTGAGAGACATCGTGTAGGGTTGGAGATGGAGAGAGAGACATCGTGAAGGGCTGGGGACGGTGAGACAGACATTGTGAAACGATGGAGATGGAGAAATGGACATTGTGAAGGGTTGGAGATGGTGGGAGCGAAATTGTGAAGGGTAGGAGATGGAGAGAGGGACGCCGTGAAGAGTTGGGGATGGAGAGAGAGACATTGTGAAGGGTTGGAGATGGGGAGGGAGACATTGTGAAGGGCTGGAATTGGAGAGAGAAACATTGTGAAGGCTTTAGGATGGAGAGAGAGACATTGTGAAGGGCTGGAGATGGGGAGAGAGATTTAGTGAAGTGATGGAGATGGAGAGATAGATTTTGTGAAGGGATGGAGATGGAGAGAGAGACATTGTGAAGGGTTGGGAATGGAGAGAGACACATTGTGAAGGGCTGGAGATGGGGAGAGAGACATTGAGAAGGGTTGGAGATTTAGAGCTGGACGTTGTGAATGGTTGCAAATGAAGGGAGGGGCATTTTGAAGGCATGGAAATGGAAAGAGAGACATTGTGTAGATTTGGAGATGGAGAGATGGACATTGTGAAGGGATCGGGATGGACAGAGAGACATTGTGAAGTGCTGGAGATGGAAAGAGAGACAATGTGAAGGGCTGGAGAAGGAGAGAGAGAAATTGTGAGGGTTGGGGATGGAGAGCGAGACATTGTGAAGTGCTGGAGATGGAGAGAGGTACGTTGTGAAGGGTTGCAAATGGACAGAGGCACATTGTGAAGGAATGGAGATGGAGAGAGCAACATTGTGCAGAGTTGAAGATGGAGAGAGGAACATTGTGAAGGGATGGAATGGAGAGAGGGACGTTGTGAAGGAATGGAGATGGAGAGAGGGACATTGTGAAGGGTTGGAGATGGAGAGAGAGACACTGTGAAGGGTTGGAGATGGGGAGGGAGACATTGTGAAGGGCTGGAAATGGAGAGAGAGACATTGTGAAAGCTTGGGGATGGAGAGAGAGACATTGTGAAGGGCTGGAGATGGAGAGCGAGAAAACGTGAAGGGCTGGAGATGGAGAGAGAGACATTGTGAAGGGTTGGGAATGGAGAGAGAGACATTGTGATGGCTTCAGGCTGGAGAGAGAGACATTGTGAAGGCTTGGAGATGGAGAGAGAGATTTAGTGAAGGGATGGAGTTGGAGAGAGAGACATTGTCAAGGGTTGGAAATTGAGAGAGAGACATTGTGACGGGATGGAGATGGAGAGAGACATTGTGAAGGGGTGGAGATGGAGAGAGAGACATTGTGAAGAGTTGGAGATGGAGAGAGAGACACTGTGAAGGGTTGGAGATGGGGAGGGAGACATTGTGAAGGGCTGGAAATGGAGAGAGAGACATTGTGAAAGCTTGGGGATGGAGAGAGAGACATTGTGAAGGGCTGGAGATGGAGAGCGAGAAAACGTGAAGGGCTGGAGATGGAGAGAGAGACATTGTGAAGGGTTGGGAATGGAGAGAGAGACATTGTGATGGCTTCAGGCTGGAGAGAGAGACATTGTGAAGGCTTGGAGATGGAGAGAGAGATTTAGTGAAGGGATGGAGTTGGAGAGAGAGACATTGTCAAGGGTAGGAAATTGAGAGAGAGACATTGTGACGGGATGAAGATGGAGAGAGACATTGTGAAGGGGTGGAGATGGAGAGAGAGACATTGTGAAGAGTTGGAGATGGAGAGAGAGACATTGTGAAGGGCTGGGGATGGTGACAGCGACATTGTGAAATGATGGTGATGAAGACTGAGACTTTGTGAAGGGCTGGAGATGGAGAGAGAGACATTGTGAAGGGCTGGGGATGATGCCAGCGACATTGTGAAATGATGGTGATGAAGAGAGAGACATTGTGAAGTACTGGAGTTGGAGAGAGAGACATTGTGAAGAGTTGGAGATGGAGGGAGGGAAATTGTGAAGGGTTCAGATGGAGAGAGGGACACTGTGAAGGGTAGGCAATGGAGAGAGACTCATTGTGAAGGGCTGGAGAAGGGGAGAGTGACATTTTGAAGGGTTGAAGTAGGAGAGAGAGACAGTGTGAAATGTCGGTGACGGAGAGAGAGACATTGTGAAGGGATGGGGATGGAGAGACAGACATTGCGAACAGATGGAGATGGAAATAGAGACATTGTGAAGTGTTGGAGTTGGAGAGAGAGATATTGTGAAGGGCTAGAGATGGAGAGAAGGACATTGTGAATTGTTGCAAATGGAGAGAGGGACATTGTGAAGGAATGGAGATGGAAAGAGAGACATTGTGTAGAGTTGGAGATGGAGAGTTGGACATTGTGAAGGGATGGGGATGGAGAGAGGGACATTGTGAAGGAATGGAGATGGAGAGAGGGACATTGTGAAGGGTTGGAAATTGAGAGAGGGATGTTGTGAAGGGATGGCGATGGAGAGAGGGACATTGTGCAGGGTTGGAGATGGAGAGAGAGACATTATGAAGGGTTGGGGATGGAGAGGGAGACATTGTGAAGGGCTGGAGATGGAGAGAGAGACATTGTGTTGGCTTCGGGATGGAGAGAGAGACATTGTGAAGGGATGGGGATGGAGAGAGGGACATTGTAAAGGCTTGGTGATGGAGAGAGAGACATGATGAAGGGTTGGGGATGGAGAGAGAGACATTGTGAAGGGCTGCAGATGGAGAGAGAGACATTGTGTTGGCTTCGGGATGGAGAGAGAGACATTGTGAAGGGCTGGAGATGGGGAGAGTGACATTGTGAAGGGTTGGGGATGGAGAGAGAGACATTGTGAAGGGCTGCAGATGGAGAGAGAGACATTGTGAAACGTCGGTGATGGAGAGAGAGACATTGTGAAGGGATTGGGATGGAGAGACAGACACTGCGAACAGATGGAAATGGAGATAGAGACATTGTGAAGTGTTGGAGATGGAGAGAGAGACATTGTGTAGTGTTGAAGATGGAGAGATGGACATTGTGAAGGGATGGGGATTGACAGAGAGACAGGGTGATTGGCTGGAAATGGAGAGAGAGACACTGTGAAGTGTTGGAGATGGAGAGATGGAGATTGTGAAGGGTTGGAGATGGAGAGAGGGTCGTTGTGAAGGGATGGACATGGAGAGAGAGACATTGTGAAGGGTTGGAGATGGAGAGAGAGACATTGTAAAGGGATGGAGATGGGGAGAGAGACATTGAGAAGGGTTGGAGATGGAGCGGGAGACATTGTGAAGGGATGGAGATGGAGGGAGGGAAATTGTGAAGGGTTGCGATGGAGAGAGGGACACTGTGAAGGGTTGGGGATGGAGAGAGAGACATTGTGAAGGGCTGGTGATGGAGAGAGAGACACTTTGAAGGGTTGGGGATGGACAGAGAGACATTGTGAAGAGCTGGAGATGGAGAGAGAGACATTGTGAAGGGTTGGAGATGGGGAGGGAGACATTGTGAAGCGCTGGAGATGGAGAGAGATTCATTGTGAAGGGCTGGAGATGGAGAGAGAGACATTGTGAAGGGTTGGAGATGGAGAGAGAGACATTGTAAAGGGATGGAGATGGAGTGTGAGACATTGTGAAGGGTTGGAGATGGAGAGAGAGATTTAGTGAAGGGATGGAGATGGAGAGAGAGACTTTGTGAAGGGATGGAGATGGAGAGAGAGACTTTGTGAAGGGATGGAGATGGAGAGAGAGACATTGTGAAGGGTTTGGATGGAGAGAGAGACATTGTGCAGGGCTGGAGATGGAGAGAAAGACATGGTGATGGCGTCGGGATGGAGAGAGAGACATTGTGAAGGGTTAGAGATTGAGAGAAAGACACTGTGACGGGATGAAGATGGAGAGAGACTTTGTGAAGGAATGGAGATGGAGAGAGCAACATTGTGCAGAGTTGAAGATGGAGAGAGGAACATTGTGAAGGGATGGAATGGAGAGAGGGACGTTGTGAAGGAATGGAGATGGAGAGAGGGACATTGTGAAGGGTTGGAGATGGAGAGAGAGACACTGTGAAGGGTTGGAGATGGGGAGGGAGACATTGTGAAGGGCTGGAAATGGAGAGAGAGACATTGTGAAAGCTTGGGGATGGAGAGAGAGACATTGTGAAGGGCTGGAGATGGAGAGCGAGAAAACGTGAAGGGCTGGAGATGGAGAGAGAGACATTGTGAAGGGTTGGGAATGGAGAGAGAGACATTGTGATGGCTTCAGGCTGGAGAGAGAGACATTGTGAAGGCTTGGAGATGGAGAGAGAGATTTAGTGAAGGGATGGAGTTGGAGAGAGAGACATAGTCAAGGGTTGGAAATTGAGAGAGAGACATTGTGACGGGATGGAGATGGAGAGAGACATTGTGAAGGGGTGGAGATGGAGAGAGAGACATTGTGAAGAGTTGGAGATGGAGAGAGAGACACTGTGAAGGGTTGGAGATGGGGAGGGAGACATTGTGAAGGGCTGGAAATGGAGAGAGAGACATTGTGAAAGCTTGGGGATGGAGAGAGAGACATTGTGAAGGGCTGGAGATGGAGAGCGAGAAAACGTGAAGGGCTGGAGATGGAGAGAGAGACATTGTGAAGGGTTGGGAATGGAGAGAGAGACATTGTGATGGCTTCAGGCTGGAGAGAGAGACATTGTAAAGGCTTGGAGATGGAGAGAGAGATTTAGTGAAGGGATGGAGTTGGAGAGAGAGACATTGTCAAGGGTAGGAAATTGAGAGAGAGACATTGTGACTGGATGGAGATGGAGAGAGACATTGTGAAGGGGTGGAGATGGAGAGAGAGACATTGTGAAGAGTTGGAGATGGAGAGAGAGACATTGTGAAGGGCTGGGGATGGTGACAGCGACATTGTGAAATGATGGTGATGAAGACTGAGACTTTGTGAAGGGCTGGAGATGGAGAGAGAGACATTGTGAAGGGCTGGGGATGATGCCAGCGACATTGTGAAATGATGGTGATGAAGAGAGAGACATTGTGAAGTACTGGAGTTGGAGAGAGAGACATTGTGAAGAGTTGGAGATGGAGGGAGGGAAATTGTGAAGGGTTCAGATGGAGAGAGGGACACTGTGAAGGGTAGGCAATGGAGAGAGACTCATTGTGAAGGGCTGGAGAAGGGGAGAGTGACATTTTGAAGGGTTGAAGAAGGAGAGAGAGACAGTGTGAAATGTCGGTGACGGAGAGAGAGACATTGTGAAGGGATGGGGATGGAGAGACAGACATTGCGAACAGATGGAGATGGAAATAGAGACATTGTGAAGTGTTGGAGTTGGAGAGAGAGATATTGTGAAGGGCTAGAGATGGAGAGAAGGACATTGTGAATTGTTGCAAATGGAGAGAGGGACATTGTGAAGGAATGGAGATGGAAAGAGAGACATTGTGTAGAGTTGGAGATGGAGAGTTGGACATTGTGAAGGGATGGGGATGGAGAGAGGGACATTGTGAAGGAATGGAGATGGAGAGAGGGACATTGTGAAGGGTTGGAAATGGAGAGAGGGATGTTGTGAAGGGATGGCGATGGAGAGAGGGACATTGTGTAGGGTTGGAGATGGAGAGAGAGACATTATGAAGGGTTGGGGATGGAGAGGGAGACATTGTGAAGGGCTGGAGATGGAGAGAGAGACATTGTGTTGGCTTCGGGATGGAGAGAGAGACATTGTGAAGGGATGGGGATGGAGAGAGGGACATTGTAAAGGCTTGGTGATGGAGAGAGAGACATGATGAAGGGTTGGGGATGGAGAGAGAGACATTGTGAAGGGCTGCAGATGGAGAGAGAGACATTGTGTTGGCTTCGGGATGGAGAGAGAGACATTGTGAAGGGCTGGAGATGGGGAGAGTGACATTGTGAAGGGTTGGGGATGGAGAGAGAGACATTGTGAAGGGCTGCAGATGGAGAGAGAGACATTGTGAAACGTCGGTGATGGAGAGAGAGACATTGTGAAGGGATTGGGATGGAGAGACAGACACTGCGAACAGATGGAAATGGAGATAGAGACATTGTGAAGTGTTGGAGATGGAGAGAGAGACATTGTGTAGTGTTGAAGATGGAGAGATGGACATTGTGAAGGGATGGGGATTGACAGAGAGACATGGTGATTGGCTGGAAATGGAGAGAGAGACACTGTGAAGTGTTGGAGATGGAGAGATGGAGATTGTGAAGGGTTGGAGATGGAGAGAGGGTCGTTGTGAAGGGATGGACATGGAGAGAGAGACATTGTGAAGGGTTGGAGATGGAGAGAGAGACATTGTAAAGGGATGGAGATGGGGAGAGAGACATTGAGAAGGGTTGGAGATGGAGCGAGAGACATTGTGAAGGGATAGAGATGGAGGGAGGGAAATTGTGAAGGGTTGCGATGGAGAGAGGGACACTGTGAAGGGTTGGGGATGGAGAGAGAGACATTGTGAAGGGCTGGTGATGGAGAGAGAGACACTTTGAAGGGTTGGGGATGGACAGAGAGACATTGTGAAGAGCTGGAGATGGAGAGAGAGACATTGTGAAGGGTTGGAGATGGGGAGGGAGACATTGTGAAGCGCTGGAGATGGAGAGAGATTCATTGTGAAGGGCTGGAGATGGAGAGAGAGACATTGTGAAGGGTTGGAGATGGAGAGAGAGACATTGTAAAGGGATGGAGATGGAGTGTGAGACATTGTGAAGGGTTGGAGATGGAGAGAGAGATTTATTGAAGGGATGGAGATGGAGAGAGAGACTTTGTGAAGGGATGGAGATGGAGAGAGAGACTTTGTGAAGGGATGGAGATGGAGAGAGAGACATTGTGAAGGGTTTGGATGGAGAGAGAGACATTGTGCAGGGCTGGAGATGGAGAGAAAGACATGGTGATGGCGTCGGGATGGAGAGAGAGACATTGTGAAGGGTTAGAGATTGAGAGAAAGACATTGTGACGGGATCGAGATGGAGAGAGACTTTGTGAAGGAATGGAGATGGAGAGATGGACATTGTGAAGGGTTGGAGATGGAAAGAGGGACACTGTGAAGGGTTGGAGATGGGGAGGGAGACATTGTGAAGGGCTGGAAATGGAGAGAGAGAAATTTTGAAAGCTTGGGGATGGAGAGAGAGAAATTGTGAAGGGCTGGAGATGGGGAGCGAGACAACGTGAAGGGCTGGAGATGGAGAGAGACATTGTGAAGGGTTGGAGATGGTGAGAGAGTCATTGTGATGGCTTCGGGCTGGAGAGAGAGACATTGTGAAGGCTTGGAGATGGAGTGAGAGATTTAGTGAAGGGATGAAGATGGAGAGAGAGACATTGTCAAGGGTTGGAGATTGAGAGAGAGACTTTGTGACGGGATGGAGATGGAGAGAGACATTGTGAAGAGTTGGAGATGGAGAGAGAGACATTGTGAAGGGCTGGGGTTGGTGACAGCGACATTGTGAAATGATGGTGATGAAGAGTGAGACATTGTGAAGGGCTGGAGATGGAGAGAGAGACATTGTGAAGGGCTGTGGATGGTGACAGCGACATTGTGAAATGATGGTGATGAAGAGAGTGACATTGTGAAGGGCTGGAGATGGAGAGAGAGACATTGTGACGGGATGGAGATGGAGAGAAAGACATTGTGAAGAGTTGGAGATGGAGGGAGGGAAACTGTGAAGGGTTCAGATGGAGAGAGGGACACTGTGAAGGGTTGGGAATGGAGAGAGACTCATTGTTAAGGGCTGGAGAAGGGGAGAGTGACATTGTGAAGGGTTGAAGAAGGAGAGAGAGACATTGTGAAACGTCGGTGACGTAGAGAGAGACATTGTGAAGGGATGGGGATGGAGAGACAGACATTGCGAACAGATGGAGATGGAGATAGAGACATTGTGAAGTGTTGGAGATGGAGAGAGAGATATTGTGAAGGGCTAGAGATGGAGAGAAGGACATTCTGAATTGTTGCAAATGGAGAGAGGGACATTGTAAAGGAATGGAGATGGAAAGAGAGACATTGTGTAGAGTTGGAGATGGAGAGTGGGACATTGTGAAGGGATGGGGATGGAGAGAGGGACATTGTGAAGGAATGGAGATGGAGAGAGGGACATTGTGAAGGGTTGGAAATGGAGAGAGGGATGTTGTGAAGGGATGGAGATGGTGAGAGGGACATTGTGAAGGGCTGGAGATTGAGAGAGGGACCTTGTGAAGGGATGGCGGTGGAGAGAGGGACATTGTGTAGGGTTGGAGATGGAGAGAGAGACATTCTGAAGGGTTGGGGATGGAGAGGGAGACATTGTGAAGGGCTGGAGATGGAGAGAGAGACATTGTGTTGGCTTCGGGATGGAGAGAGAGACATTGTGAAGGGATGGGGATGGAGAGAGGGACATTGTGAAGGCTTGGTGATGGAGAGAGAGACATGATGAAGGGTTGGGGATGGAGAGAGAGACATTGTGAAGGGCTGGAGATGTAGAGAGAGAGATTGTGTTGGCTTCGGGATGGAGAGAGAGACATTGTGAAGGGCTGGAGATGGGGAGAGTGACATTGTGAAGGGTTGGGGACGGAGAGAGAGACATTGTGAAGGGCTGCAGATGGAGAGAGAGACATTGTGAAACGTCGGTGATGGAGAGAGAGACATTGTGAAGGGATTGGGATGGAGAGACAGACACTGCGAACAGATGGAAATGGAGATAGAGACATTGTGAAGTGTTGGAGATGGAGAGAGAGACATTGTGTAGAGTTGAAGATGGAGAGATGGACATTGTGAAGGGATGGGGATTGACAGAGAGACATGGTGATGGGCTGGAAATGGGGAGAGGGACACTGTGAAGTGTTGGAGATGGAGAGATGGAGATTGTAAAGGGTTGGAGATGGAGAGAGGGTCGTTGTGAAGGGATGGACATGGAGAGATAGACATTGTGAAGTGTTGGAGATGGAGAGAGACACATTGTAAAGGGATGGAGATGGGGAGAGAGACATTGTGAAGGGTTGGAGATGGCGCGAGAGACATTGTGAAGGGATGGAGATGGAGGGAGGGAAATTGTGAAGGGTTGCGATGGAGAGAGGGACACTGTGAAGGGTTGGGGATGGACAGAGAGACATTGTGAAGGGCTGGAGATGGAGAGAGAGACATTGTGAAGGCTTGGAGATGGGGAGGGAGACATTGTGAAGGGCTGGAGATGGAGAGAGAGACATTGTGAAGGGCTGGAGATGGAGAGAGAGACATTGTAAAGGGATGGAGATGGAGTGTGAGACATTGTGAAGGGTTGGAGATGGAGAGAGAGATTTAATGAAGGGATGGAGATGGAGAGAGAGACTTTGTGAAGGGATGGAGACAGAGAGAGAGAAATTGTGAAGTGTTGGGGATGGAGAGAGAGACATTGTGAAGGGTTTGGATGGAGAGAGAGACATTGTGTATGTCTGGAGATGGAGAGAAAGACATTGTGATGGCTTCGGGATGGAGAGAGAGACACTGTGAAGGGTTAGAGATTGAGAGAAAGACATTGTGACGGGATGGAGATGGAGAGAGACATTGTGAAGGGTTGGGAATGGAGAGAGACACATTGTGAAGGGCTGGAGATGGGTAGAGTGACATTGTGAAGTGTTGGGGATGGAGAGAGGGACATTGTGAAGGGATGGGGATGGAGAGAGGGACATTGTGAAGGAATGGAGATGGAGATAGGGACATTGTGAAGGGTTGGAAATGGAGAGAGGGACATTGTGAAGGGATGGGGATGGAGAGAGGGACATTGTGAAGGAATGGAGATGGAGAAAGAGACATCGTGTTGGGTTGGAGATGGAGAGAGAGACATCGTGATGGGCTGGGGATGGTGACAGAGACATTGTGAAACGATGGAGATGAAGAGAGGGACATTGTGAAGGGCTGGAGATGGAGAGATGGACATTGTGAAGTGTTGGAGATGGTGGGAGCGAAATTGTGAAGGGTAGGAGTTGGAGAGAGGGACGCCGTGAAGAGTTGGGGATGGACAGAGAGGCATTGTGAAGGGTTGGAGATGGGGAGGGAGATTTAGTGAAGTGATGGAGATGGAGAGAGATATTTTGTGAAGGGATGGAGATGGAGAGAGAGACATTGTGAAGGGTTGGGAATGGAGAGAGACACATTGTGAAGGGCTGGAGATGGGGAGAGAGAAATTTTGAAAGCTTGGGGATGGAGAGAGAGAAATTGTGAAGGGCTGGAGATGGGGAGCGAGACAACGTGAAGGGCTGGAGATGGAGAGAGACATTGTGAAGGGTTGGAGATGGTGAGAGAGTCATTGTGATGGCTTCGGGCTGGAGAGAGAGACATTGTGAAGGCTTGGAGATGGAGTGAGAGATTTAGTGAAGGGATGAAGATGGAGAGAGAGACATTGTCAAGGGTTGGAGATTGAGAGAGAGACTTTGTGACGGGATGGAGATGGAGAGAGACATTGTGAAGAGTTGGAGATGGAGAGAGAGACATTGTGAAGGGCTGGGGTTGGTGACAGCGACATTGTGAAATGATGGTGATGAAGAGTGAGACATTGTGAAGGGCTGGAGATGGAGAGAGAGACATTGTGAAGGGCTGTGGATGGTGACAGCGACATTGTGAAATGATGGTGATGAAGAGAGTGACATTGTGAAGGGCTGGAGATGGAGAGAGAGACATTGTGACGGGATGGAGATGGAGAGAAAGACATTGTGAAGAGTTGGAGATGGAGGGAGGGAAACTGTGAAGGGTTCAGATGGAGAGAGGGACACTGTGAAGGGTTGGGAATGGAGAGAGACTCATTGTTAAGGGCTGGAGAAGGGGAGAGTGACATTGTGAAGGGTTGAAGAAGGAGAGAGAGACATTGTGAAACGTCGGTGACGTAGAGAGAGACATTGTGAAGGGATGGGGATGGAGAGACAGACATTGCGAACAGATGGAGATGGAGATAGAGACATTGTGAAGTGTTGGAGATGGAGAGAGAGATATTGTGAAGGGCTAGAGATGGAGAGAAGGACATTCTGAATTGTTGCAAATGGAGAGAGGGACATTGTAAAGGAATGGAGATGGAAAGAGAGACATTGTGTAGAGTTGGAGATGGAGAGTGGGACATTGTGAAGGGATGGGGATGGAGAGAGGGACATTGTGAAGGAATGGAGATGGAGAGAGGGACATTGTGAAGGGTTGGAAATGGAGAGAGGGATGTTGTGAAGGGATGGAGATGGTGAGAGGGACATTGTGAAGGGCTGGAGATTGAGAGAGGGACCTTGTGAAGGGATGGCGGTGGAGAGAGGGACATTGTGTAGGGTTGGAGATGGAGAGAGAGACATTCTGAAGGGTTGGGGATGGAGAGGGAGACATTGTGAAGGGCTGGAGATGGAGAGAGAGACATTGTGTTGGCTTCGGGATGGAGAGAGAGACATTGTGAAGGGATGGGGATGGAGAGAGGGACATTGTGAAGGCTTGGTGATGGAGAGAGAGACATGATGAAGGGTTGGGGATGGAGAGAGAGACATTGTGAAGGGCTGGAGATGTAGAGAGAGAGATTGTGTTGGCTTCGGGATGGAGAGAGAGACATTGTGAAGGGCTGGAGATGGGGAGAGTGACATTGTGAAGGGTTGGGGACGGAGAGAGAGACATTGTGAAGGGCTGCAGATGGAGAGAGAGACATTGTGAAACGTCGGTGATGGAGAGAGAGACATTGTGAAGGGATTGGGATGGAGAGACAGACACTGCGAACAGATGGAAATGGAGATAGAGACATTGTGAAGTGTTGGAGATGGAGAGAGAGACATTGTGTAGAGTTGAAGATGGAGAGATGGACATTGTGAAGGGATGGGGATTGACAGAGAGACATGGTGATGGGCTGGAAATGGGGAGAGGGACACTGTGAAGTGTTGGAGATGGAGAGATGGAGATTGTAAAGGGTTGGAGATGGAGAGAGGGTCGTTGTGAAGGGATGGACATGGAGAGATAGACATTGTGAAGTGTTGGAGATGGAGAGAGACACATTGTAAAGGGATGGAGATGGGGAGAGAGACATTGTGAAGGGTTGGAGATGGCGCGAGAGACATTGTGAAGGGATGGAGATGGAGGGAGGGAAATTGTGAAGGGTTGCGATGGAGAGAGGGACACTGTGAAGGGTTGGGGATGGACAGAGAGACATTGTGAAGGGCTGGAGATGGAGAGAGAGACATTGTGAAGGCTTGGAGATGGGGAGGGAGACATTGTGAAGGGCTGGAGATGGAGAGAGAGACATTGTGAAGGGCTGGAGATGGAGAGAGAGACATTGTAAAGGGATGGAGATGGAGTGTGAGACATTGTGAAGGGTTGGAGATGGAGAGAGAGATTTAATGAAGGGATGGAGATGGAGAGAGAGACTTTGTGAAGGGATGGAGACAGAGAGAGAGAAATTGTGAAGTGTTGGGGATGGAGAGAGAGACATTGTGAAGGGTTTGGATGGAGAGAGAGACATTGTGTATGTCTGGAGATGGAGAGAAAGACATTGTGATGGCTTCGGGATGGAGAGAGAGACACTGTGAAGGGTTAGAGATTGAGAGAAAGACATTGTGACGGGATGGAGATGGAGAGAGACATTGTGAAGGGTTGGGAATGGAGAGAGACACATTGTGAAGGGCTGGAGATGGGTAGAGTGACATTGTGAAGTGTTGGGGATGGAGAGAGGGACATTGTGAAGGGATGGGGATGGAGAGAGGGACATTGTGAAGGAATGGAGATGGAGATAGGGACATTGTGAAGGGTTGGAAATGGAGAGAGGGACATTGTGAAGGGATGGGGATGGAGAGAGGGACATTGTGAAGGAATGGAGATGGAGAAAGAGACATCGTGTTGGGTTGGAGATGGAGAGAGAGACATCGTGATGGGCTGGGGATGGTGACAGAGACATTGTGAAACGATGGAGATGAAGAGAGGGACATTGTGAAGGGCTGGAGATGGAGAGATGGACATTGTGAAGTGTTGGAGATGGTGGGAGCGAAATTGTGAAGGGTAGGAGTTGGAGAGAGGGACGCCGTGAAGAGTTGGGGATGGACAGAGAGGCATTGTGAAGGGTTGGAGATGGGGAGGGAGACATTGTGAAGGGCTGGAATTGGAGAGAGAAACATTGTGAAGGCTTTAGGATGGAGAGAGACATTGTGAAGGGCTGGAGATGGGGAGAGAGATTTAGTGAAGTGATGGAGATGGAGAGAGATATTTTGTGAAGGGATGGAGATGGAGAGAGAGACATTGTGAAGGGTTGGGAATGGAGAGAGACACATTGTGAAGGGCTGGAGATGGGGAGAGTGACATTGAGAAGGGCTGGAGATGGAGAGAGGGACGTTGTGAAGGGTTGCTAATGAAGGGAGGGGCATTGTGAAGGCATGTAAATGGAAAGAGAGACATTGTGTAGATTTGGAGATGGACATTGTGAAGGGATGGGGATGGACAGAGAGACATTGTGAAGGGATGGGGATGGAGAGGCAGACATTGCGAACAGATGGAGATGGAGAGAGGGACATTGCGAAGGGATGGGGATGGAGTGAGGGACCTTGTGAAGGAATGGAGATGGAGAGAAGGATCTTGTGATGGGCTGGAGATGGGCAGTGGGACGTTGTGAAGGGATGGAGATGGAGAGGACATTGTGCAGCAATGGAGATGGAGAGAGGGACATTGTGAAGGGTTGGAGAAGGGGAGCGAGACATTGTGTTGGGCTGGGTCTGGAAAGAGAGACAATGTGAAGGGTTGGAGATGGAGAGAGAAATTGTGAAGTGTTACTGAAGGAGAGCGAGACATTATGAAGGGTTGGGGATGGAGAGAGAGACATTGTGAAGGACTCGAGATGGAGAGAGAGACATTGTGATGGCTTCGGGATGGAGAGAGAGAGACATTGTGAAGTGTTGGGAATGGAGAGAGAAGCATTGTGAAGGGCTGGAGAAGGGGAGAGTGACATTGTGAAGGAATGAAGAAGGAGAGAGAGACATTGTGAAACGTCAGTGATGGAGGGAGAGACATTGTGAAGGGATGGGGATGGAGAGACAGACATTGCGAACAGATGGAGATGGAGATAGAGACATTGTGAAGTGTTGGAGATGGAGAGAGAGATATTGTGAAGGGCTAGAGATGGAGAGAAGGACATTGTGAATTGTTGCAAATGGAGAGAGGGATATTGTGAAGGAATGGAGATGGAAAGAGAGACATTGTGTAGAGTTGGAGATGGAGAGAGGGACATTGTGAAGGGATGGGGATGGAGAGAGGGACATTGTGAAGGAATGGAGATGGAGAGAGGGATATTGTGAAGGGTTGGAAATGGAGAGAGGGATGTTGTGAAGGGATGGAGATGGTGAGAGGGACATTGTGAAGGGCTGGAGATTGAGAGAGGGACCTTGTGAAGGGATGGCGATGGAAAGAGGGACATTGTGTTGGATTGGAGATGGAGAGAGAGACATGATGAAGGGTTGGGGATGGAGAGAGAGACATTGTGAAGGGCTGGAGATGGAGAGAGAGACATTGTGTTGGCTTCGGGATGGAGAGAGAGACATTGTGAAGGGCTGGACATGGGGAGAGTGACATTGTGAAGGGTTGGGGATGGAGAGAGAGACATTGTGAAGGGCTGCAGATGGAGAGAGAGACATTGTGAAACGTCGGTGATGGAGAGAGAGACATTGTGAAGGGATTGGGATGGAGAGATAGACACTGCGAACAGATGGAAATGGAGATAGAGACATTGTGAAGTGTTGGAGATGGAGAGAGATACATTGTGTAGAGTTGAAGATGGAGAGATGGACATTGTGAAGGGATGGGGATTGACAGAGAGACATGGTGAAGGGCTGGAAATGGAGAGAGGGACACTGTGAAGTGTTGGAGATGGAGAGATGGAGATTGTGAAGGGTTGGACATGGAGAGAGGGTCGTTGTGAAGGGATGGACATGGAGAGAGAGACATTGTGAAGGGCTGGAGAGAGAGACATTGTGAAGTGCTGGAGATGGAGAGAGGGAAACTGTGAAGGGTTCGGGAAGGACAGCGAGACATTGTGAAGGGCTGGAGATGGAGAGAGGGACACTGTGAAGGGTTGGGGATGGACAGAGACATTGTGAAGGGATGGAGATGGAGAAAGAGACATTTGCGAAGGGTTGGGAATGGAGAGAGACACATTGTGAAGGGCTGGAGATGGGGAGAGTGACATTGTGCAGGGTTGGGGATGGAGAGAGAGACATTGTGAAGGGATGGAGAAGGAGGGAGGGACATTGTGATGGGTTGAAGAAGACATGGAGAGGGAAACATTGTGAAGTTTTGGGGATGGAGAGAGAGACATTGTGAAGGGTTGGGAATGGAGAGAGAGACATTGTGAAGGGCTGGAGATGGAGAGAGAGAAATTGTGAAGGGATGGAGATTGAGAGAGAGACATTGTGAAGGGTAGGGGATTGAGAGAGAGACATTGTGATGGGATGGAGAGAGAGATTTTGTGAAGGGCTGGAGATGGGGAGAGTGACATTGTGCAGGGTTGGGGATGGAGAGAGAGACATTGTGAAGGGATGGAGAAGGAGGGAGGGACATTGTGATGGGTTGAAGCAGGAGAGAGAAACATTGTGAAACATCGGTGATGGAGAGAGAGACATTATGAAGGGATTGCGATGGAGAGACAGACACTGCGAACAAATGGAGATGGAGAGAGGGACATTGTGAAGGAATGGAGATGGAGAGAGGGACATTGTGAAGGAATGGAGATGGAGAGAGGGACATTGTGAAGGGTTGGAGATGGAGAGAGGGACGTTGTGAAGGGATGGACATTGAGAGAGTGACATTGTGAAGGGATGGAGATGGAGAGAGGGACTCTGTGAAGGGCTGGGTATGGAAAGAGAGACAATGTGAAGGGCTGGAGATGGAGAGAGAGAAATTGTGAAGGCTTGGGGATGGAGAGTGAGACATTATGAAGGGTTGGGGATGGAGAGAGAGACATTGTGTTGGCTTTGGGATGGAGAGAGAGACATTGTGAAGGGTTGGGAATGGAGAGAGACTCATTGTGAAGGTCTGGGAATGGGGAGAGTGACATTGTGAACGGTTGAAGAAGGAGAGACAGACATTGTGAACAGATGGAGATGGAGATAGAGACATTGTGAAGGGCTGGAGATGGAGGGGGGGCGTTGCGACGGGTTGCAAATAGAGGGAGGGACATTGTGAAGGAATGGAGATGGAGAGAGGGACACTGTGAACGGTCGGGGATGGACAGAGAGACATTGTGAAGGGCTGGAGATGGAGAGAGGGACATTGTGAAGGGATGGGGATGGAGAGAGGGACATTGTGAAGGAATGGAGATGGAGAGAGGGACATTGTGAAGGGTTGGAAATGGAGTGAGGGATGTCGTGAAGGGATGGAGATGGTGAGAGGGACATTGTGAAGGGCTGGAGAGTGAGAGAGGGACCTTGTGAAGGGATGGGGATGGAGAGAGGGACATCGTGTAGGGTTGGAGATGGAGAGAGAGACATTGTGAAGGCTTGGGGATGGAGAGAGTGACATTATGAAGGGTTGGGGATGGAGAGAGAGACATTGTGAAGGGCTGGAGATGGAGAGAGGGACATTGTGAAGGGATTGAGATGGTCAGAGGGACGTTGTGAAGGAATGGAGATGAAGAGAGAGACATTGTGAAGGGCTGGAGATGGAGTGGGAGACATTGTGAAGGGTTGGAGATGTAGGGAGGAAATTTGTGAAGGGTTGGAGATGGAGAGACGGACTCTGTGAAGGGTTGTGGATGGACGAAGAGACATTGTGAAGGGCTGGACATGGAGAGAGAGACATTGTGAAGCGTTGGGGATGGAGAGAGAGACATTATGAAGGGTTGGGGATGGAGAGAGAGACATTGTGAAGGGCTGGCGATGGGGAGAGTGACATTGTGAAGGGTTGAAGAAGGAGAGACAGACATTGCAAACAGAAGGAGATGGAGATAGAGACATTGTGAAGGGCTGGAGATGGAGAGGGGGACGTTGTGAAGGGATTGAGATGGTCAGAGGGACGTTGTGAAGGAATGGAGATGGAGTGGGAGACATTTGTGAAGGGTTGGAGATGTAGGGAGCAAAATTGTGAATGGTTGGAGATGGAGAGAGGGACTCTGTGAAGGGTTGTGGATGGACGATGAGACATTGTGAAGGGCTGGACATGGAGAGAGAGACATTGTGAAGGGTTGGGGATGGAGAGAGAGACATTGTGAAGGGCTGGAGATGTGGAGTGCGACATTGTGAAGGGCTGGGTATGGAAATAGAGACAATGAGAAGGGCTCGAGATGGAGAGAGAGAAATTGTGAAGGCTTGGGGATGGAGAGCGAGACATTATGAAGGGTTGGGGATGGAGAGAGAGACATTGTGAAGGGCTGGAGATGGGGAGAGTGACATTGTGAAGGGTTGAAGAAGGAGAGACAGACATTGTGAACAGATGGAGATGGAGATAGAGACATTGTGAAGGGCTGGAGATGGAGAGGGGGACGTTGCGAAGGGTTGCAAATGGAGGGAGGGACATTGTGAAGGAATGGAGATGGAAAGAGGGACATTGTGAAGGGTCGGGGATGGGCAGAGAGACATTGTGAAGGGTTGGAGATGGAGAGAGAGACGTTGTGTAGGGATGGAGATGGAGCGAGAGACATTGTGATGGCTTCGGGGTGGAGAGAGAGATTTTGTGAAGGGCTGGAGATGGAGATAGAGACATTGTGAAGGGCTGGAGATGGAGAGGGGGACGTTGCGACGGGTAGCAAATGGAGGGAGGGACATTGTGAAGGAATGGAGATGGAAAGAGGGACATTGTGAAGGGTCGGGGATGGACAGAGAGACATTGTGAAGGGTTGGAGATGGAGAGAAAGACGTTGTGTAGGGCTGGAGATGGAGAGAGGGACATTGTGAAGGGATGGAGATGGAGAGAGGGACATTGTGAAGGGATGCAGATGGAGAGAGGGACGTTGTGAAGGGTTGGAGATGGAGAGAGGGACACTGTGAAGGGATGCGGATGGAGAGAGGGACATTGTGAAGGGATGGGGATGGAGAGAGGGACATTGTGAAGGAATGGAGATGGAGAGAGGGACATTGTGAAGGGTTGGAAATGGAGTGAGGGATGTCGTGAAGGGATGGAGATGGTGAGAGGGACATATTGAAGGGCTGGAGAGTGAGAGAGGGACCTTGTGAAGGGATGGGGATGGAGAGAGGGACATCGTGTAGGGTTGGAGATGGAGAGAGAGACATTGTGAAGGCTTGGGGATGGAGAGAGTGACATTATGAAGGGTTGGGGATGGAGAGAGAGACATTGTGAAGGGCTGGAGATGGAGAGAGGGACATTGTGAAGGGATTGAGATGGTCAGAGGGACGTTGTGAAGGAATGGAGATGAAGAGAGAGACATTGTGAAGGGCTGGAGATGGAGTGGGAGACATTGTGAAGGGTTGGAGATGTAGGGAGGAAATTTGTGAAGGGTTGGAGATGGAGAGACGGACTCTGTGAAGGGTTGTGGATGGACGAAGAGACATTGTGAAGGGCTGGACATGGAGAGAGAGACATTGTGAAGCGTTGGGGATGGAGAGAGAGACATTATGAAGGGTTGGGGATGGAGAGAGAGACATTGTGAAGGGCTGGCGATGGGGAGAGTGACATTGTGAAGGGTTGAAGAAGGAGAGACAGACATTGCAAACAGAAGGAGATGGAGATAGAGACATTGTGAAGGGCTGGAGATGGAGAGGGGGACGTTGTGAAGGGATTGAGATGGTCAGAGGGACGTTGTGAAGGAATGGAGATGGAGTGGGAGACATTTGTGAAGGGTTGGAGATGTAGGGAGCAAAATTGTGAATGGTTGGAGATGGAGAGAGGGACTCTGTGAAGGGTTGTGGATGGACGATGAGACATTGTGAAGGGCTGGACATGGAGAGAGAGACATTGTGAAGGGTTGGGGATGGAGAGAGAGACATTGTGAAGGGCTGGAGATGTGGAGTGCGACATTGTGAAGGGCTGGGTATGGAAATAGAGACAATGAGAAGGGCTCGAGATGGAGAGAGAGAAATTGTGAAGGCTTGGGGATGGAGAGCGAGACATTATGAAGGGTTGGGGATGGAGAGAGAGACATTGTGAAGGGCTGGAGATGGGGAGAGTGACATTGTGAAGGGTTGAAGAAGGAGAGACAGACATTGTGAACAGATGGAGATGGAGATAGAGACATTGTGAAGGGCTGGAGATGGAGAGGGGGACGTTGCGACGGGTTGCAAATGGAGGGAGGGACATTGTGAAGGAATGGAGATGGAAAGAGGGACATTGTGAAGGGTCGGGGATGGGCAGAGAGACATTGTGAAGGGTTGGAGATGGAGAGAGAGACGTTGTGTAGGGATGGAGATGGAGCGAGAGACATTGTGATGGCTTCGGGGTGGAGAGAGAGATTTTGTGAAGGGCTGGAGATGGAGATAGAGACATTGTGAAGGGCTGGAGATGGAGAGGGGGACGTTGCGACGGGTAGCAAATGGAGGGAGGGACATTGTGAAGGAATGGAGATGGAAAGAGGGACATTGTGAAGGGTCGGGGATGGACAGAGAGACATTGTGAAGGGTTGGAGATGGAGAGAAAGACGTTGTGTAGGGCTGGAGATGGAGAGAGGGACATTGTGAAGGGATGGAGATGGAGAGAGGGACATTGTGAAGGGATGCAGATGGAGAGAGGGACGTTGTGAAGGGTTGGAGATGGAGAGAGGGACACTGTGAAGGGATGCGGATGGAGAGAGGGACATTGTGAAGGGATGGGGATGGAGAGAGCGACATTGTGAAGGGTTGGAGATGGGGAGGGTTACATTGTGAAGGGCTGGAGATGGGGAGAGTTACATTGTGAAGGGTTGAAGAAGGAGAGACAGACATTGTGAACAGATGGAGATGGAGATAGAGACATTGTGAAGGGATGGAGATGGAGAGGTGGACGTTGCGACGGGTTGCAAATGGAGGGAGGGACATTGTGAAGGAATGGAGATGGAAAGAGGGACATTGTGAAGGGTCGGGGATGGGCAGAGAGACATTGTGAAGGCTTGGAGATGGAGAGAGAGACGTTGTGTAGGGATGGAGATGGAGCGAGAGACATTGTGATGGCTTCGGGGTGGAGAGAGAGATTTTGTGAAGGGCTGCAGATGGAGATAGAGACATTGTGAAGGGCTGGAGATGGAGAGGGGGATGTTGCGACGGGTAGCAAATGGAGGGAGGGACATTGTGTAGGAATGGAGATGGAAAGAGGGACATTGTGAAGGGTCGGGGATGGACAGAGAGACATTGTGAAGGGTTGGAGATGGAGAGAAAGACGTTGTGTAGGGCTGGAGATGGAGAGAGGGACATTGTGAAGGGATGGAGATGGAGAGAGGGACATTGTGAAGGGATGCAGATGGAGAGAGGGACGTTGTGAAGGGATGGAGATGGAGAGAGGGACATTGTGAAGGGATGCAGATGGAGAGAGGGACGTTGTGAAGGGTTGGAGATGGAGAGAGGGACACTGTGAAGGGATGCGGATGGAGAGAGGGACATTGTGAAGGGATGGGGATGGAGAGAGGGACATTGTGAAGGGTTGGAAATGGAGAGAGGCATATTGTGAAGTTATGGAGATGGTGAGAGGGACATTGTGAAGGGATGGGGATGGAGAGAGGGACATCGTGAAGGGTTGGAGATGGAGAGGGAGACATAGTGAAGGGCTGGAGATGGGGAGCAAGACATTGTGAAGGGCTGGGTATGGAAAGAGAGACAATGTGAAGGGCTGGGGATGGAGAGAGTGAAATTGTGAAGGGTTGGAGATTGAGACAGAGACATTGTGTCGGGATGGACATCGAGATAGAGATTTTGTGAAGAGATGGAGATGGAGAGAGAGACATTGTGAAGGGTTGGGAATGGAGAGAGACACATTGTGAAGGGCTGGAGATGTGGAGAGAGACATTGTGAAGGAATCGGGATGGAGAGACAGACATTGCGAACAGATGGAGATGGAGATAGAGACATTGTGAAGGGCTGCAGATGGAGACAGGGACGTTGTGAAGGGTTGCGAATGGAGCGAGGCACATTGTGACAGAATGGGGATGGAGAGAGAGATTTTGTGAAGGGATGGAGATGGAGAGAGAGACATTGTGAAGGGTTGGGAATGGATAGATAGACATTGTGAAGGGATGGAGATGGAGGGAGGGACAGTGTGAAGGATTGAAGAAGGAGAGAGAGACATTGTGAAATGTCGGTGATGGAGAGAGAGACATTGTGAAGGGATGGGGATGGAGAGACGGACATTGCGAACAGACGGGGATGGAGATAAAGACATTGTGAAGTGTTGGAGATGGAGAGAGAGATATTGTGAAGGGCTGGAGATGGTGAGAGGGACACTGTGAAGCGCTGGAGATGGAGAGAGAGACATTGTGAAGGGCTGAGGATGGATAGAGACATTCTGAAGGGTTGGAGATGGAGAGAGAGACGTTGTGTAGGGATGGAGATGGAGAGAGAGACATTGTGATGGCTTCGGGGTGGAGAGAGAGACATTGTGAAGGGTTGGGAATGGAGAGAGACACACTGTGAAGGGCTGGAGATGGGGAGAGTGATATTGTGAAGGGTTGGGAATGGAGAGAGAGACATTGTGAAGGGTTGGGAATGAAGAGAGAGACATTGTGAAGGGATGGGGATGGAGAGAGAGGCATTGTGAAGGGCTGAGGATGGCGAGAGAGACATTGTGAAGGGCTGGAGATGGAGAGAGAGAATTTGTGAAGGGTTGGGGATGGAGAGCGAGACATTATGAAGGATTGGGGATGGAGAGAGAGACATTGTGTTGGCTTTGGGATGGAGAGAGAGACATTTTGAAGGGTTGGGATTGGAGAGAGACACATTGTGAAGGGCTGGGAATGGGGAGAGTGACATTGTGAATGGTTGAAGAAGGAGAGACAGACATTGCGAACAGATGGAGATGGAGATAGAGACATTGTGAAGGGCTGGAGATGGAGAGGGGGACGTTGCGACGGGTTGCAAATCGAGGGAGGGACATTGTGAAGGAATGGAGATGGAGAGAAATACACTGTGAACGGTCGGGGATGGACAGAGAGACATTGAGAAGGGCTGCAGATGGAGAGAGGGACACTGTGAAGTGCTGGAGATGGGGAGAGAGACATTGTGAAGGGCTGAGGATGGAGAGAGACACTGTGAAGGGTTGGAGATGGAGAGAGAGACATTGTGAAGGGATGGAGATGGGGAGAGTGACATTGTGAAGGGTTGGGAATGGAGAGAGAGACATTGTGAAGGGCTGGAGATGGGGAGAGTGACATTGTGAAGGGTTGGGAATGGAGAGAGAGACATTGTGAAGGTTTGGGAATGGAAAGAGAGACATTATGAAGGGATGGGGATGGAGAGAGAGACATTGAGAAGGGCTGTAGATGGAGAGAGGGACATTGTGAAGGGTTGGGGATGGAGAGAGAGATATTGAGAAGTGCTGGTGATGGAGAGAGAGACATTGTGAAGGGCTTGAGATGGGGAGTGAGACATTGTGAAGGGCTGGGTATGGAGAGAGACACATTGTGAAGGGCTGGAGATGGAGAGAGACATTGTGAAGTGTTGGGAATGGTGAGAGAGACATTGTGAATGGATGGGGATGGAGAGAGGGACGTTGTGAAGGGCTGGAGATGGAGAGAGTGACATTGTGAAGGAATTGAGATAGAAAGAGGGATATTTGAAGGGCTGGGAATGGAGAGAGTGGCGTTGTGAAGGGTTGCTAATGGAGAGAGGGACATTGAGACGGAATGGAGATGGAGAGAGAGACATTGTGTCGGTTTGGAGATGGAGAGAGGGACATTGTAAAGGGATGGGGATGGAGGGAGGGACATTGTGAAGGAATGGAGTTGGAGAGAGGGACATAGTGAAGGGATTGAGATGGTCAGAGGGACGTAGTGAAGGAATGGAGATGAAGAGAGAGACATTGTGAAGGGCTGGAGATGGATAGAGGGACTCTGTGAAGGGTTGTGGATGGACGATGAGACATTGTGAAGGGCTGGACATGGAGAGAGAGACATTGTGAAGGGTTGGGGATGGAGAGAGAGACTTGGTGAAGGGCTGGAGATGGGGAGCGAGACATTGTGAAGGGCTGGGTATGGAAATAAAGACAATGTGAAGGGCTGGAGATGGAGAGAGAGAAATTGTGAAGGGTTGGGGATGGAGAGCGAGACATTATGAAAGGTTGGGGATGGAGGGAGAGACATTGTGTTGGCTTCAGGATGGAGTGAGAGACATTGTGAAGGGTTGGGAATGGAGAGAGACACATTGTGAAGGGCTGGAGATGGGGAGAGTGACATTGTGAACGGTTGAAGAAGGAGAGACAGACATTGCGAACAGATGGAGATGAAGATAGAGACATTGTGAAGGTCTGGAGATGGAGAGGGGGACGTTGCGACGGGTTGCAAGTGGAGGGAGGGACATTATGAAGGAATGGAGATGGAATGAGAGACATTGTGTAGAGTTGGAGATGGAGAGAGGGACATTGTGAAGGGATGGAGATGGAGAGAGGGACATTGTGAAGGGATGGAGATGGAGAGAGGGACGTTGTGAAGAGTTGGAGATGGAGAGAGGGACATTGTGAAGGGATGTGGATGGAGAGAGGGACGTTGTGAAGGGTTGGAGATGGAGAGAGGGACACTGTGAAGGGATGCGGATGGAGAGGGGGACATTGTGAAGGGATGGGGATGGAGAGAGGGACATTGTGAAGGGTTGGAAATGGAGAGAGGGACGTTGTGAAGGAATGGAGATGGAGAGAGGGTCATTGTGAAGGGATGTGGATGGAGAGAGGGGCATTGTGAAGGGATGGAGATGGAGAGAGGGACGTTGTGAAGAGTTGGAGATGGAGAGAGGGACTTTGTGAAGGGATGCAGATGGAGAGAGGGACGTTGTGAAGGGTTGGAGATGGAGAGAGAGACACTGTGAAGAGTTGGAGATGGAGAGAGGGACATTGTGAAGGGATGCAGATGGAGAGAGGGACGTTGTGAAGGGTTGGAGATGGAGAGAGGGACACTGTGAAGGGATGCGGATGGAGAGAGGGACATTGTGAAGGGATGGGGATGGAGAGAGGGACATTGTGAAGGGTTGGAAATGGAGAGAGGCATATTGTGAAGTTATGGAGATGGTGAGAGGGGCATTGTGAAGGGATGGGGATGGAGAGAGGGACATCGTGAAGGGTTGGAGATGGAGAGAGAGACATAGTGAAGGGCTGGAGATGGGGAGCAAGACATTGTGAAGGGCTGGGTATGGAAAGAGAGACAATGTGAAGGGCTGGGGATGGAGAGAGAGAAATTGTGAAGGGTTGGAGATTGAGACAGAGACATTGTGTCAGGATGGACATCGAGAGAGAGATTTTGTGTAGAGATGGAGATGGAGAGAGAGACATTGTGAAGGGTTGGGAATGGAGAGAGACACATTGTGAAGGGCTGGAGATGTGGAGAGAGACATTGTGAAGGAATTGGGATGGAGAGACAGACATTGCGAACAGATGGAGATGGAGATAGAGACATTGTGAAGGGCTGCAGATGGAGACAGGGACGTTGTGAAGGGTTGCGAATGGAGCGAGGCACATTGTGACAGAATGGGGATGGAGAGAGAGATTTTGTGAAGGGATGGAGATGGAGAGAGAGACATTGTGAAGGGTTGGGAATGGAGGGAGGGACAGTGTGAAGGGTTGAAGAAGGAGAGAGAGACATTGTGAAATGTCGGTGATGGAGAGAGAGACATTGTGAAGGGATGGGGATGGAGAGACGGACATTGCAAACAGACGGGGATGGAGATAGAGACATTGTGAAGTGTTGGAGATGGAGAGAGAGATATTGTGAAGGGCTGGAGATGGTGAGAGGGACGTTGTGAATGGTTGCAATTGGAGAGAGGGACATTGTGAAGGAATGGAGATGGAGAGAGAGACATTGTGTAGAGTTGGAGATGGAGAGAGGGACATTGTGAAGGCATGGGGATGGAGAGAGAGATTGAGTGAAGGGATGGAGATGGAGAGAGAGATATTATGAAGGGCTGGAGATGGCGAGAGAGACATTATGTAGAGTTGGAGATGGAGAGAGGGACATTGTGAAGGCATGGGGATGGAGAGAGAGATTTAGTGAAGGGATGGAGATGGAGAGAGAGATATTGTGAAGGGCTGGAGATGGAGAGAGGGACGTAGTGAAGGGTTGCAAATGGAGAGAGGCACATTGTGAAGGAATGGAGATGGAGAGAGAGACATTGTCCATATTTGGAGCTGGAGAGAGGGACATTGAGAAGGGATGGGGATGGAGAGGGAGCCATTGAGAAGGGTTGGAGATGGAGAGAGGGACATGGTGAAGGTTTGGAGATGGAGAGAGGGAGATTGTGAAGGGCAGGAGATGGTGAGAGGGACGTTGTGAAGGGTTGGAGATGGAGAGAGGGACACTGTGAAGTGTTGGGGATGGACAGAGTGACATTGTGAAGGGCTGGAGATGGAGAGAGAGACATTGTGAAGATTTGGGGATGGAGAGCGAGACATTGTGTGGGGCTGGAGATGGAGAGAGAGGCATTGTGATGGCTTCGGGATGGAGAGAGAGACATTGTGAATGGCTGGTGATGGAGAGAGGGATATTGTGAAGGGCTGGAGATGGAGAGAAGGACGTTGTGAAGGGTTGCAAATGGTGAGAGGGACTTTGAGAAGGAATGGAGATGGAAAGACTTGATTGTGAAGGGCTGGAGATCTAGAGAGGGACGTTGTGAAGGGATGGGGATGGGGAGAGGGACATTGTGAAGGAATTGAGATGGAGAGAGGGACATTGTGAAGGAACTGAGGTGGAAAGAGGGATATTGTGAATGGCTGGGGATGGAGAGAGGGACATTGTGAAGGGTTGGGGATGGAGAGAGAGATATTGAGAAGTGCTGGTGATGGAGAGAGAGACATTGTGAAGGGCTGGAGATGGGGAGCGAGACATTGTGAAGAATTGGGTATGGAGAGAGACACATTGTGAAGGGCTGGAGATGGAGAGAGACATTGTGAAGTGTTGGGAATGGTGAGAGAGACATTGTGAATGGATGGGGATGGAGAGAGGGACGTTGTGAAGGGCTGGAGATGGAGAGAGTGACATTGTGAAGGAATTGAGATAGAAAGAGGGATATTTGAAGGGCTGGGAATGGAGAGAGTGACGTTGTGAAGGGTTGCTAATGGAGAGAGGGACATTGAGACGGAATGGAGATGGAGAGAGAGACATTGTGTCGGTTTGGAGTTGGAGAGAGGGACATAGTGAAGGGATTGAGATGGTCAGAGGGACGTAGTGAAGGAATGGAGATGAAGAGAGAGACATTGTGAAGGGCTGGAGATGGAGAGAGGGACTCTGTGAAGGGTTGTGGATGGACGATAAGACATTGTGAAGGGCTGGACATGGAGAGAGAGACATTGTGAAGGGTTGGGGATGGAGAGAGAGACTTGGTGAAGGGCTGGAGATGGGGAGCGAGACATTGTGAAGGGCTGGGTATGGAAATAAAGACAATGTGAAGGGCTGGAGATGGAGAGAGAGAAATTGTGAAGGGTTGGGGATGGAGAGCGAGACATTATGAAAGGTTGGGGATGGAGGGAGAGACATTGTGTTGGCTTCAGGATGGAGTGAGAGGCATTGTGAAGGGTTGGGAATGGAGAGAGACACATTGTGAAGGGCTGGAGATGGAGAGGGGGACGTTGCGATGGGTTGCAAGTGGAGGGAGGGACATTGTGAAGGAATGGAGATGGAATGAGAGACATTGTGTAGAGTTGGAGATGGAGAGAGGGACATTGTGAAGGGATGGAGATGGAGAGAGGGACATTGTGAAGGGATGCAGATGGAGAGAGGGACATTGTGAAGGGATGCAGATGGAGAGAGGGACATTGTGAAGGGATGGAGATGGAGAGAGGGACATTGTGAAGGGATGGAGATGGAGAGAGGGACATTGTGAAGGGATGGAGATGGAGAGAGGGACGTTGTGAAGAGTTGGAGATGGAGAGAGGGACATTGTGAAGGGATGTGGATGGAGAGAGGGACATTGTGAAGGGATGGGGATGGAGAGAGGGACATCGTGAAGGGTTGGAGATGGAGAGAGAGACATAGTGAAGGGCTGGAGATGGGGAGCAAGACATTGTGAAGGGCTGGGTATGGAAAGAGAGACAATGTGAAGGGCTGTGGATGGAGAGAGAGAAATTGTGAAGGGTTGGAGATTGAGACAGAGACATTGTGTCGGGATGGACATCGAGAGAGAGATTTTGTGAAGCGATGGAAATGGAGAGAGAGACATTGTGAAGCGATGGAAAAGGGGAGAGAGACATTGTCAAGGGCTGGAGATGTGGAGAGAGACATTGTGAAGGAATTGGGATGGAGAGACAGACATTGCGAACAGATGGAGATGGAGATAGAGACATTGTGAAGGGCTGCAGATGGAGACAGGTACGTTGTGAAGGGTTGCGAATGGAGCGAGGCACATTGTGAAGGGCTGGAGATGGGGAGAGTGACATTGTGAACGGTTGAAGGAGAGACAGACATTGCGAACAGATGGAGATGAAGATAGAGTCATTGTGAAGGTCTGGAGATGGAGAGGGGGACGTTGCGACGGGTTGCAAGTGGAGGGAGGGACGTTGTGAAGGAATGGAGATGGAGAAAGGGGCATTGTGAAGGGATGTGGATGGAGAGAGGGGCATTGTGAAGGGATGGAGATGGAGAGAGGGACGTTGTGAAGAGTTGGAGATGGAGAGAGGGACATTGTGAAGGGATGCAGATGGAGAGAGGGACGTTGTGAAGGGTTGGAGATGGAGAGAGGGACACTGTGAAGGGATGCGGATGGAGAGAGGGACATTGTGAAGGGATGGGGATGGAGAGAGGGACATTGTGAAGGGTTGGAAATGGAGAGAGGCATATTGTGAAGTTATGGAGATGGTGAGAGGGGCATTGTGAAGGGATGGGGATGGAGAGAGAGACATCGTGAAGGGTTGGAGATGGAGAGAGAGACATAGTGAAGGGCTGGAGATGGGGAGCAAGACATTGTGAAGGGCTGGGTATGGAAAGAGAGACAATGTGAAGGGCTGGGGATGGAGAGAGAGAAATTGTGAAGGGTTGGAGATTGATACAGAGACATTGTGTCGGGATGGACATCGAGAGAGAGATTTTGTGAAGAGATGGAGATGGAGAGAGAGACATTGTGAAGGGTTGGGAATGGAGAGAGACACATTGTGAAGGGCTGGAGATGTGGAGAGAGACATTGTGAAGGAATCGGGATGGAGAGACAGACATTGCGAACAGATGGAGATGGAGATAGAGACATTGTGAAGGGCTGCAGATGGAGACAGGGACGTTGTGAAGGGTTGCGAATGGAGCGAGGCACATTGTGACCGAATGGGGATGGAGAGAGAGATTTTGTGAAGGGATGGAGATGGAGAGAGAGACATTGTGAAGGGTTGGGAATGGATAGATAGACATTGTGAAGGGATGGAGATGGAGGGAGGGACAGTGTGAAGGGTTGAAGAAGGAAAGAGAGACATTGTGAAATGTCGGTGATGGAGAGAGAGACATTGTGAAGGGATGGGGATGGAGAGACGGACATTGCAAACAGACGGGGATGAAGATAGAGACATTGTGAAGTGTTGGAGATGGAGAGAGAGATATTGTGAAGGGCTGGAGATGGTGAGAGGGACGTTGTGAATGGTTGCAATTGGAGAGAGGGACATTGTGAAGGAATGGAGATGGAGAGAGGGACATTGTGAAGGGATGGAGATGGAGAGAGGGACGTTGTGAAGAGTTGGAGATGGAGAGAGGGACATTGTGAAGGGATGTGGATGGAGAGAGGGACATTGTGAAGGGATGGGGATGGAGAGAGGGACATCGTGAAGGGTTGGAGATGGAGAGAGAGACATTGTGAAGGCATGGGGATGGAGAGAGAGATTTAGTGAAGGGATGGAGATGGAGAGAGAGATATTGTGAAGGGCTGGAGATGGAGAGAGGGACGTGGTGAAGGGTTGCAAATGGAGAGAGGCACATTGTGAAGGAATGGAGATGGAGAGAGAGACATTGTGTAGAGTTGGAGATGGAGAGAGGGATATTGTGAAGGCATGGGGATGGAGAGAGAGATTTAGTGAAGGGATGGAGATGGAGAGAGAGATATTGTGAAGGGCTGGAGATGGCGAGAGAGACATTATGTAGAGTTGGAGATGGAGAGAGGGACATTGTGAAGGCATGGGGATGGAGAGAGAGATTTCGTGAAGGGATGGAGATGGAGAGAGAGATATTGTGAAGGGCTGGAGATGGAGAGAGGGACGTGGTGAAGGGTTGCAAATGGAGAGAGGCACATTGTGAAGGAATGGAGATGGAGAGAGAGACATTGTCCATATTTGGAGCTGGAGAGAGGGACATTGAGAAGGGATGGGGATGGAGAGGGAGCCATTGAGAAGGGTTGGAGATGGAGAGAGGGACATGGTGAAGGTTTGGAGATGGAGAGAGGGAGATTGTGAAGGGCAGGAGATGGTGAGAGGGACGTTGTGAAGGGTTGGAGATGGAGAGAGGGACACTGTGAAGTGTTGGGGATGGACAGAGAGACATTGTGTAGGGCTGGAGATGGAGAGAGTGACACTGTGAAGGGTTGAGGATGGACAGAGTGACATTGTGAAGGGCTGGAGATGGAGAGAGAGACATTGTGAAGGTTTGGGGATGGAGAGCGAGACATTGTGTAGGGCTGGAGATGGAGAGAGAGGCATTGTGAAGTGTTGGGAATGGTGAGAGAGACATTGTGAATGGATGGGGATGGAGAGAGGGACGTTGTGAAGGGCTGGAGATGGAGAGAGTGACATTGTGAAGGAATTGAGATAGAAAGAGGGATATTTGAAGGGCTGGGAATGGAGAGAGTGACGTTGTGAAGGGTTGCTAATGGAGAGAGGGACATTGAGACGGAATGGAGATGGAGAGAGAGACATTGTGTCGGTTTGGAGTTGGAGAGAGGGACATAGTGAAGGGATTGAGATGGTCAGAGGGACGTAGTGAAGGAATGGAGATGAAGAGAGAGACATTGTGAAGGGCTGGAGATGGAGAGAGGGACTCTGTGAAGGGTTGTGGATGGACGATGAGACATTGTGAAGGGCTGGACATGGAGAGAGAGACATTGTGAAGGGTTGGGGATGGAGAGAGAGACTTGGTGAAGGGCTGGAGATGGGGAGCGAGACATTGTGAAGGGCTGGGTATGGAAATAAAGACAATGTGAAGGGCTGGAGATGGAGAGAGAGAAATTGTGAAGGGTTGGGGATGGAGAGCGAGACATTATGAAAGGTTGGGGATGGAGGGAGAGACATTGTGTTGGCTTCAGGATGGAGTGAGAGGCATTGTGAAGGGTTGGGAATGGAGAGAGACACATTGTGAAGGGCTGGAGATGGAGAGGGGGACGTTGCGACGGGTTGCAAGTGGAGGGAGGGACATTGTGAAGGAATGGAGATGGAATGAGAGACATTGTGTAGAGTTGGAGATGGAGAGAGGGACATTGTGAAGGGATGGAGATGGAGAGAGGGACATTGTGAAGGGATGCAGATGGAGAGAGGGACATTGTGAAGGGATGCAGATGGAGAGAGGGACATTGTGAAGGGATGGAGATGGAGAGAGGGACATTGTGAAGGGATGGAGATGGAGAGAGGGACATTGTGAAGGGATGGAGATGGAGAGAGGGACGTTGTGAAGAGTTGGAGATGGAGAGAGGGACATTGTGAAGGGATGTGGATGGAGAGAGGGACATTGTGAAGGGATGGGGATGGAGAGAGGGACATCGTGAAGGGTTGGAGATGGAGAGAGAGACATAGTGAAGGGCTGGAGATGGGGAGCAAGACATTGTGAAGGGCTGGGTATGGAAAGAGAGACAATGTGAAGGGCTGTGGATGGAGAGAGAGAAATTGTGAAGGGTTGGAGATTGAGACAGAGACATTGTGTCGGGATGGACATCGAGAGAGAGATTTTGTGAAGCGATGGAAATGGAGAGAGAGACATTGTGAAGCGATGGAAAAGGGGAGAGAGACATTGTCAAGGGCTGGAGATGTGGAGAGAGACATTGTGAAGGAATTGGGATGGAGAGACAGACATTGCGAACAGATGGAGATGGAGATAGAGACATTGTGAAGGGCTGCAGATGGAGACAGGTACGTTGTGAAGGGTTGCGAATGGAGCGAGGCACATTGTGAAGGGCTGGAGATGGGGAGAGTGACATTGTGAACGGTTGAAGGAGAGACAGACATTGCGAACAGATGGAGATGAAGATAGAGTCATTGTGAAGGTCTGGAGATGGAGAGGGGGACGTTGCGACGGGTTGCAAGTGGAGGGAGGGACGTTGTGAAGGAATGGAGATGGAGAAAGGGGCATTGTGAAGGGATGTGGATGGAGAGAGGGGCATTGTGAAGGGATGGAGATGGAGAGTGGGACGTTGTGAAGAGTTGGAGATGGAGAGAGGGACATTGTGAAGGGATGCAGATGGAGAGAGGGACGTTGTGAAGGGTTGGAGATGGAGAGAGGGACACTGTGAAGGGATGCGGATGGAGAGAGGGACATTGTGAAGGGATGGGGATGGAGAGAGGGACATTGTGAAGGGTTGGAAATGGAGAGAGGCATATTGTGAAGTTATGGAGATGGTGAGAGGGGCATTGTGAAGGGATGGGGATGGAGAGAGAGACATCGTGAAGGGTTGGAGATGGAGAGAGAGACATAGTGAAGGGCTGGAGATGGGGAGCAAGACATTGTGAAGGGCTGGGTATGGAAAGAGAGACAATGTGAAGGGCTGGGGATGGAGAGAGAGAAATTGTGAAGGGTTGGAGATTGATACAGAGACATTGTGTCGGGATGGACATCGAGAGAGAGATTTTGTGAAGAGATGGAGATGGAGAGAGAGACATTGTGAAGGGTTGGGAATGGAGAGAGACACATTGTGAAGGGCTGGAGATGTGGAGAGAGACATTGTGAAGGAATCGGGATGGAGAGACAGACATTGCGAACAGATGGAGATGGAGATAGAGACATTGTGAAGGGCTGCAGATGGAGACAGGGACGTTGTGAAGGGTTGCGAATGGAGCGAGGCACATTGTGACAGAATGGGGATGGAGAGAGAGATTTTGTGAAGGGATGGAGATGGAGAGAGAGACATTGTGAAGGGTTGGGAATGGATAGATAGACATTGTGAAGGGATGGAGATGGAGGGAGGGACAGTGTGAAGGGTTGAAGAAGGAAAGAGAGACATTGTGAAATGTCGGTGATGGAGAGAGAGACATTGTGAAGGGATGGGGATGGAGAGACGGACATTGCAAACAGACGGGGATGAAGATAGAGACATTGTGAAGTGTTGGAGATGGAGAGGGAGATATTGTGAAGGGCTGGAGATGGTGAGAGGGACGTTGTGAATGGTTGCAATTGGAGAGAGGGACATTGTGAAGGAATGGAGATGGAGAGAGAGACATTGTGTAGAGTTGGAGATGGAGAGAGGGATATTGTGAAGGCATGGGGATGGAGAGAGAGATTTAGTGAAGGGATGGAGATGGAGAGAGAGATATTGTGAAGGGCTGGAGATGGCGAGAGAGACATTATGTAGAGTTGGAGATGGAGAGAGGGACATTGTGAAGGCATGGGGATGGAGAGAGAGATTTAGTGAAGGGATGGAGATGGAGAGAGAGATATTGTGAAGGGCTGGAGATGGAGAGAGGGACGTGGTGAAGGGTTGCAAATGGAGAGAGGCACATTGTGAATGAATGGAGATGGAGAGAGAGACATTGTCCATATTTGGAGCTGGAGAGAGGGACATTGAGAAGGGATGGGGATGGAGAGGGAGCCATTGAGAAGGGTTGGAGATGGAGAGAGGGACATGGTGAAGGTTTGGAGATGGAGAGAGGGAGATTGTGAAGGGCAGGAGATGGTGAGAGGGACGTTGTGAAGGGTTGGAGATGGAGAGAGGGACACTGTGAAGTGTTGGGGATGGACAGAGAGACATTGTGTAGGGCTGGAGATGGAGAGAGTGACACTGTGAAGGGTTGAGGATGGACAGAGTGACATTGTGAAGGGCTGGAGATGGAGAGAGAGACATTGTGAAGGTTTGGGGATGGAGAGCGAGACATTGTGAAGGAATTGAGATGGAGAGAGGGACATTGTGAAGGAACTGAGGTGGAAAGAGGGATATTGTGAAGGGCTGGGGATGGAGAGAGGGACGTTGTGAAGGGTTGCTAATGGAGAGAGTGACATTGAGAAGGAATGGAGATGGAGAGAGAGACATTGTGTCGGGTTGGAGACGGAGAGAGGGACATTGTGAATGGATTGAGATGGTCAGAGGGACGTTGTGAAATAATGGAGATGAAGAGAGAGACATTGTGAAGGGCTGGAGATGGGGAGAGAGACAATTTGAGGGGTTGGAGATGTGGGGAGGAAAATTGTGAAGGGTTGGAGATGGAGAGAGGGACACTGTGAAGGGTTGGGGATGGACAGAGAGACATTGTGAAGGGCTGGAGATGGAGAGAAGGACACTGTGACGGGATGGGGATGGAGAGAGAGTCATTGTGAAGGAGTGGAGATGTGGAGCGAGACATTGTGAATGGCTGGGTATGGAAAGAGAGACAATGTGAAGAGTTGGAGATGGAGAGAGGGACATTGTTAAGGAATGGATATGGATACCGGGGCATTGTGAAGGGATGGAGATGGAGAGAGGGACATTGTGAAGGGCTGGAGATGGAGAGGGGGACGTTGTGAAGGGTTGGAGATGGAGAGAGGGACACTGTGAAGGGTTGCTGATGGACAGAGAGACATTGTGAAGGGATGGAGATGGAGGGACATTGTGAAGTGTTGGAGATAGTGAGAGAGATATTGTGAAGGGCTGGAGATGGAGGGAAGGACGTTGTGAAGGGTTGCAAATGGAGAGAGGGACATTGTGAAGGAATGGAGATGGAAAGAGAGACATTGTGTCGAGTTGGAGATGGAGAGAGGGACATTGTGAAGGGATGGGGATGGAGAGAGGGACATTGTGAAGGGATGGGGATGGAGAGAGGGACATTGTGAAGGGTTGGAAACGGAGAGAGGGATGTTGTGAAGTTATGGAGATGGTGAGAGGGACATTGTGAAGGGCTGGAGATGGAGGGAGTGACGTTGTGAAGGGTTGGAGATGGAGAGAGGGTCTTTGTGAAGGGATGGGGATGGAGAGAGGGACATCGTGAAGGTTGGAGATGGAGAGAGAGACATAGTGAAGGGCTGGAGATGGACAGAGAGATATGGTGAAGGGCTGGAGATGGAGAGAGAGACATTTTGAAGGGTTGGAGATGGGGTGGGAGACATTATCATGGGTTGAGAAGGGAGTGAGAGGCATTGTGAAGGGAACGGGATGGAGAGAGAGACATTGTGTAGGGTTGAGGATAGACAGAGTGACATTGTGAAGGGCTCTGGAAGGAGAGAGTGACATTGTGAAGGGCTCGGGAAGGAGAGAGAGACAATGTGAAGGGATGGCGATGGAGAGAGAGACATTGTGAAGGGTTGCAGATGGAGAGAGAGACATTTTGAAGCAATGGAGATGGAGAGAGAGACATTGTGCAGAGTTTCGGATGGAGTGAGAGACATTGTGAAGGGATGGGGATGCAGAGAGAGACATTGTCAAGGGATGGAGATGGAGAGTGAGACATTGTGAAGCGATGGGGATGGGGAGACAGACATTGTGATGGGTTGGGGATGGAGAGAGAGACATTGTGAGGTTTGGAGATGGAGAGAGAGACATTGTGAAGGGTTTTGGATGGAGAGAGAGACATTGTGAAGGGCTCGGGATGGAGAGAGAGACATTGTGAAGGGGTCTGGATGTAGAGAGAGACCTTCTGAAGGGATGGGGATGGAGAGAGAGACATTGTGAAGGGTTGGAGATGGAGAGTGAGACATTATCATGGGTTGAACATAGACAGAGTATCATTGTGAAGGGCTCTGGAAGGAGAGAGTGACATTGTGAGGGGTTCGGGAAGGAGAGAGAGACAATGTGAAGGGATGGCGATGGAGAGAGAGACATTGTGAAGGGTTGCAGATGGAGAGAGAGACATTTTGAAGTGATGGAGATGGAGAGAGAGACATTGTGCAGTGTTTTGGATGGAGTGAGAGACATTGTGAAGGGATGGGGATGCAGAGAGAGACATTGTGAAGGGCTGCAGATGGAGAGAGAGACATTGTGAAGCGATGGAGATGGAGAGAGAGACATTGTTAAGGGATGAGGATGGAGGGAGAGAACTTGTGAAGGGATGCAGATGGAGAGAGGGACGTTGTGAAGGGTTGGAGATGGAGAGAGGCATATTGTGAAGTTATGGAGATGGTGAGAGGGACATTGTGAAGGGATGGGGATGGAGAGAGGGACATCGTGAAGGGTTGGAGATGGAGAGGGAGACATAGTGAAGGGCTGGAGATGGGGAGCAAGACATTGTGAAGGGCTGGGTATGGAAAGAGAGACAATGTGAAGGGCTGGGGATGGAGAGAGTGAAATTGTGAAGGGTTGGAGATTGAGACAGAGACATTGTGTCGGGATGGACATCGAGATAGAGATTTTGTGAAGAGATGGAGATGGAGAGAGAGACATTGTGAAGGGTTGGGAATGGAGAGAGACACATTGTGAAGGGCTGGAGATGTGGAGAGAGACATTGTGAAGGAATCGGGATGGAGAGACAGACATTGCGAACAGATGGAGATGGAGATAGAGACATTGTGAAGGGCTGCAGATGGAGACAGGGACGTTGTGAAGGGTTGCGAATGGAGCGAGGCACATTGTGACAGAATGGGGATGGAGAGAGAGACGTTGTGTAGGGATGGAGATGGAGCGAGAGACATTGTGATGGCTTCGGGGTGGAGAGAGAGATTTTGTGAAGGGCTGGAGATGGAGATAGAGACATTGTGAAGGGCTGGAGATGGAGAGGGGGATGTTGCGACGGGTAGCAAATGGAGGGAGGGACATTGTGTAGGAATGGAGATGGAAAGAGGGACATTGTGAAGGGTCGGGGATGGACAGAGAGACATTGTGAAGGGTTGGAGATGGAGAGAAAGACGTTGTGTAGGGCTGGAGATGGAGAGAGGGACATTGTGAAGGGATGGAGATGGAGAGAGGGACATTGTGAAGGGATGCAGATGGAGAGAGGGACGTTGTGAAGGGATGGAGATGGAGAGAGGGACATTGTGAAAGGATGCAGATGGAGAGAGGGACGTTGTGAAGGGTTGGAGATGGAGAGAGGGACACTGTGAAGGGATGCGGATGGAGAGAGGGACATTGTGAAGGGATGGGGATGGAGAGAGGGACATTGTGAAGGGTTGGAAATGGAGAGAGGCATATTGTGAAGTTATGGAGATGGTGAGAGGGACATTGTGAAGGGATGGGGATGGAGAGAGGGACATCGTGAAGGGTTGGAGATGGAGAGGGAGACATAGTGAAGGGCTGGAGATGGGGAGCAAGACATTGTGAAGGGCTGGGTATGGAAAGAGAGACAATGTGAAGGGCTGGGGATGGAGAGAGTGAAATTGTGAAGGGTTGGAGATTGAGACAGAGACATTGTGTCGGGATGGACATCGAGATAGAGATTTTGTGAAGAGATGGAGATGGAGAGAGAGACATTGTGAAGGGTTGGGAATGGAGAGAGACACATTGTGATGGGCTGGAGATGTGGAGAGAGACATTGTGAAGGAATCGGGATGGAGAGACAGACATTGCGAACAGATGGAGATGGAGATAGAGACATTGTGAAGGGCTGCAGATGGAGACAGGGACGTTGTGAAGGGTTGCGAATGGAGCGAGGCACATTGTGACAGAATGGGGATGGAGAGAGAGATTTTGTGAAGGGATGGAGATGGAGAGAGAGACATTGTGAGGGGTTGGGAATGGATAGATAGACATTGTGAAGGGATGGAGATGGAGGGAGGGACAGTGTGAAGGATTGAAGAAGGAGAGAGAGACATTGTGAAATGTCGGTGATGGAGAGAGAGACATTGTGAAGGGATGGGGATGGAGAGACGGACATTGCGAACAGACGGGGATGGAGATAAAGACATTGTGAAGTGTTGGAGATGGAGAGAGAGATATTGTGAAGGGCTGGAGATGGTGAGAGGGACACTGTGAAGCGCTGGAGATGGAGAGAGAGACATTGTGAAGGGCTGAGGATGGATAGAGACATTCTGAAGGGTTGGAGATGGAGAGAGAGACGTTGTGTAGGGATGGAGATGGAGAGAGAGACATTGTGATGGCTTCGGGGTGGAGAGAGAGACATTGTGAAGGGTTGGGAATGGAGAGAGACACACTGTGAAGGGCTGGAGATGGGGAGAGTGATATTGTGAAGGGTTGGGAATGGAGCGAGAGACATTGTGAAGGGTTGGGAATGAAGAGAGAGACATTGTGAAGGGATGGGGATGGAGAGAGAGGCATTGTGAAGGGCTGAGGATGGCGAGAGAGACATTGTGAAGGGCTGGAGATGGAGAGAGAGAATTTGTGAAGGGTTGGGGATGGAGAGCGAGACATTATGAAGGATTGGGGATGGAGAGAGAGACATTGTGTTGGCTTTGGGATGGAGAGAGAGACATTTTGAAGGGTTGGAATTGGAGAGAGACACATTGTGAAGGGCTGGAGATGGAGAGGGGGACGTTGCGACGGGTTGCAAATCGAGGGAGGGACATTGTGAAGGAATGGAGATGGAGAGAAATACACTGTGAACGGTCGGGGATGGACAGAGAGACATTGAGAAGGGCTGCAGATGGAGAGAGGGACACTGTGAAGTGCTGGAGATGTGGAGAGAGACATTGTGAAGGGCTGAGGATGGAGAGAGACACTGTGAAGGGTTGGAGATGGAGAGAGAGACATTGTGAAGGGATGGAGATGGGGAGAGTGACATTGTGAAGGGTTGGGAATGGAGAGAGAGACATTGTGAAGGGCTGGAGATGGGGAGAGTGACATTGTGAAGGGTTGGGAATGGAGAGAGAGACATTGTGAAGGTTTGGGAATGGAAAGAGAGACATTATGAAGGGATGGGGATGGAGAGAGAGACATTGAGAAGGGCTGGAGATGGAGAGAGGGACATTGTGAAGGGTTGGGGATGGAGAGAGAGATATTGAGAAGTGCTGGTGATGGAGAGAGAGACATTGTGAAGGGCTTGAGATGGGGAGTGAGACATTGTGAAGGGCTGGGTATGGAGAGAGACACATTGTGAAGGGCTGGAGATGGAGAGATACATTGTGAAGTGTTGGGAATGGTGAGAGAGACATAGTGAATGGATGGGGATGGAGAGAGGGACGTTGTGAAGGGCTGGAGATGGAGAGAGTGACATTGTGAAGGAATTGAGATAGAAAGAGGGATATTTGAAGGGCTGGGAATGGAGAGAGTGACGTTGTGAAGGGTTGCTAATGGAGAGAGGGACATTGAGACGGAATGGAGATGGAGAGAGAGACATTGTGTCGGTTTGGAGATGGAGAGAGGGACATTGAAAAGGGATGGGGATGGAGGGAGGGACATTGTGAAGGAATGGAGTTGGAGAGAGGGACATAGTGAAGGGATTGAGATGGTCAGAGGGACGTAGTGAAGGAATGGAGATGAAGAGAGAGACATTGTGAAGGGCTGGAGATGGATAGAGGGACTCCGTGAAGGGTTGTGGATGGACGATGAGACATTGTGAAGGGCTGGACATGGAGAGAGAGACATTGTGAAGGGTTGGGGATGGAGAGAGAGACATGGTGAAGGGCTGGAGATGGGGAGCGAGACATTGTGAAGGGCTGGGTATGGAAATAAAGACAATGTGAAGGGCTGGAGATGGAGAGAGAGAAATTGTGAAGGGTTGGGGATGGAGAGCGAGACATTATGAAAGGTTGGGGATGGAGGGAGAGACATTGTGTTGGCTTCAGGATGGAGTGAGAGACATTGTGAAGGGTTGGGAATGGAGAGAGACACATTGTGAAGGGCTGGAGATGGGGAGAGTGACATTGTGAACGGTTGAAGAAGGAGAGACAGACATTGCGAACAGATGGAGATGAAGATAGAGACATTGTGAAGGTCTGGAGATGGAGAGGGGGACGTTGCGACGGGTTGCAAGTGGAGGGAGGGACATTGTGAAGGAATGGAGATGGAATGAGAGACATTGTGTAGAGTTGGAGATGGAGAGAGGGACATTGTGAAGGGATGGAGATGGAGAGAGGGACATTGTGAAGGGATGCAGATGGAGAGAGGGACGTTGTGAAGAGTTGGAGATGGAGAGAGGGACATTGTGAAGGGATGTGGATGGAGAGAGGGACGTTGTGAAGGGTTGGAGATGGAGAGAGGGACACTGTGAAGGGATGCGGATGGTGAGAGGGACGTTGTGAAGGGATGGGGATGGAGAGAGGGACATCGTGAAGGGTTGGAGATGGAGAGAGAGACATAGTGAAGGGCTGGAGATGGGGAGCAAGACATTGTGAAGGGCTGGGTATGGAAAGAGAGACAATGTGAAGGGCTGGGGATGGAGAGAGAGAAATCTGTGAAGGGTTGGAGATTGAGACAGAGACATTGTGTCGGGATGGACATCGAGAGAGAGATTTTGTGAAGCGATGGAAATGGAGAGAGAGACATTGTGAAGCGATGGAAAAGGGGAGAGAGACATTGTCAAGGGCTGGAGATGTGGAGAGAGACATTGTGAAGGAATTGGGATGGAGAGACAGACATTGCGAACAGATGGCGATGGAGATAGAGACATTGTGAAGGGCTGCAGATGGAGACAGGTACGTTGTGAAGGGTTGCGAATGGAGCGAGGCACATTGTGAAGGGCTGGAGATGGGGAGAGTGATATTGTGAACGGTTGAAGGAGAGACAGACATTGCGAACAGATGGAGATGACGATAGAGTCATTGTGAAGGTCTGGAGATGGAGAGGGGGACGTTGCGACGGGTTGCAAGTGGAGGGAGGGACGTTGTGAAGGAATGGAGATGGAGAGAGGGTCATTGTGAAGGGATGTGGATGGAGAGAGGGGCATTGTGAAGGGACGGAGATGGAGAGAGGGACGTTGTGAAGAGTTGGAGATGGAGAGAGGGACATTGTGAAGGGATGCAGATGGAGAGAGGGACGTTGTGAGGGGTTGGGAATGGATAGATAGACATTGTGAAGGGATGGAGATGGAGGGAGGGACAGTGTGAAGGATTGAAGAAGGAGAGAGAGACATTGTGAAATGTCGGTGATGGAGAGAGAGACATTGTGAAGGGATGGGGATGGAGAGACGGACATTGCGAACAGACGGGGATGGAGATAAAGACATTGTGAAGTGTTGGAGATGGAGAGAGAGATATTGTGAAGGGCTGGAGATGGTGAGAGGGACACTGTGAAGCGCTGGAGATGGAGAGAGAGACATTGTGAAGGGCTGAGGATGGATAGAGACATTCTGAAGGGTTGGAGATGGAGAGAGAGACGTTGTGTAGGGATGGAGATGGAGAGAGAGACATTGTGATGGCTTCGGGGTGGAGAGAGAGACATTGTGAAGGGTTGGGAATGGAGAGAGACACACTGTGAAGGGCTGGAGATGGGGAGAGTGATATTGTGAAGGGTTGGGAATGGAGCGAGAGACATTGTGAAGGGTTGGGAATGAAGAGAGAGACATTGTGAAGGGATGGGGATGGAGAGAGAGGCATTGTGAAGGGCTGAGGATGGCGAGAGAGACATTGTGAAGGGCTGGAGATGGAGAGAGAGAATTTGTGAAGGGTTGGGGATGGAGAGCGAGACATTATGAAGGATTGGGGATGGAGAGAGAGACATTGTGTTGGCTTTGGGATGGAGAGAGAGACATTTTGAAGGGTTGGAATTGGAGAGAGACACATTGTGAAGGGCTGGAGATGGAGAGGGGGACGTTGCGACGGGTTGCAAATCGAGGGAGGGACATTGTGAAGGAATGGAGATGGAGAGAAATACACTGTGAACGGTCGGGGATGGACAGAGAGACATTGAGAAGGGCTGCAGATGGAGAGAGGGACACTGTGAAGTGCTGGAGATGTGGAGAGAGACATTGTGAAGGGCTGAGGATGGAGAGAGACACTGTGAAGGGTTGGAGATGGAGAGAGAGACATTGTGAAGGGATGGAGATGGGGAGAGTGACATTGTGAAGGGTTGGGAATGGAGAGAGAGACATTGTGAAGGGCTGGAGATGGGGAGAGTGACATTGTGAAGGGTTGGGAATGGAGAGAGAGACATTGTGAAGGTTTGGGAATGGAAAGAGAGACATTATGAAGGGATGGGGATGGAGAGAGAGACATTGAGAAGGGCTGGAGATGGAGAGAGGGACATTGTGAAGGGTTGGGGATGGAGAGAGAGATATTGAGAAGTGCTGGTGATGGAGAGAGAGACATTGTGAAGGGCTTGAGATGGGGAGTGAGACATTGTGAAGGGCTGGGTATGGAGAGAGACACATTGTGAAGGGCTGGAGATGGAGAGATACATTGTGAAGTGTTGGGAATGGTGAGAGAGACATAGTGAATGGATGGGGATGGAGAGAGGGACGTTGTGAAGGGCTGGAGATGGAGAGAGTGACATTGTGAAGGAATTGAGATAGAAAGAGGGATATTTGAAGGGCTGGGAATGGAGAGAGTGACGTTGTGAAGGGTTGCTAATGGAGAGAGGGACATTGAGACGGAATGGAGATGGAGAGAGAGACATTGTGTCGGTTTGGAGATGGAGAGAGGGACATTGAAAAGGGATGGGGATGGAGGGAGGGACATTGTGAAGGAATGGAGTTGGAGAGAGGGACATAGTGAAGGGATTGAGATGGTCAGAGGGACGTAGTGAAGGAATGGAGATGAAGAGAGAGACATTGTGAAGGGCTGGAGATGGATAGAGGGACTCCGTGAAGGGTTGTGGATGGACGATGAGACATTGTGAAGGGCTGGACATGGAGAGAGAGACATTGTGAAGGGTTGGGGATGGAGAGAGAGACATGGTGAAGGGCTGGAGATGGGGAGCGAGACATTGTGAAGGGCTGGGTATGGAAATAAAGACAATGTGAAGGGCTGGAGATGGAGAGAGAGAAATTGTGAAGGGTTGGGGATGGAGAGCGAGACATTATGAAAGGTTGGGGATGGAGGGAGAGACATTGTGTTGGCTTCAGGATGGAGTGAGAGACATTGTGAAGGGTTGGGAATGGAGAGAGACACATTGTGAAGGGCTGGAGATGGGGAGAGTGACATTGTGAACGGTTGAAGAAGGAGAGACAGACATTGCGAACAGATGGAGATGAAGATAGAGACATTGTGAAGGTCTGGAGATGGAGAGGGGGACGTTGCGACGGGTTGCAAGTGGAGGGAGGGACATTGTGAAGGAATGGAGATGGAATGAGAGACATTGTGTAGAGTTGGAGATGGAGAGAGGGACATTGTGAAGGGATGGAGATGGAGAGAGGGACATTGTGAAGGGATGCAGATGGAGAGAGGGACGTTGTGAAGAGTTGGAGATGGAGAGAGGGACATTGTGAAGGGATGTGGATGGAGAGAGGGACGTTGTGAAGGGTTGGAGATGGAGAGAGGGACACTGTGAAGGGATGCGGATGGTGAGAGGGACGTTGTGAAGGGATGGGGATGGAGAGAGGGACATCGTGAAGGGTTGGAGATGGAGAGAGAGACATAGTGAAGGGCTGGAGATGGGGAGCAAGACATTGTGAAGGGCTGGGTATGGAAAGAGAGACAATGTGAAGGGCTGGGGATGGAGAGAGAGAAATCTGTGAAGGGTTGGAGATTGAGACAGAGACATTGTGTCGGGATGGACATCGAGAGAGAGATTTTGTGAAGCGATGGAAATGGAGAGAGAGACATTGTGAAGCGATGGAAAAGGGGAGAGAGACATTGTCAAGGGCTGGAGATGTGGAGAGAGACATTGTGAAGGAATTGGGATGGAGAGACAGACATTGCGAACAGATGGCGATGGAGATAGAGACATTGTGAAGGGCTGCAGATGGAGACAGGTACGTTGTGAAGGGTTGCGAATGGAGCGAGGCACATTGTGAAGGGCTGGAGATGGGGAGAGTGATATTGTGAACGGTTGAAGGAGAGACAGACATTGCGAACAGATGGAGATGACGATAGAGTCATTGTGAAGGTCTGGAGATGGAGAGGGGGACGTTGCGACGGGTTGCAAGTGGAGGGAGGGACGTTGTGAAGGAATGGAGATGGAGAGAGGGTCATTGTGAAGGGATGTGGATGGAGAGAGGGGCATTGTGAAGGGACGGAGATGGAGAGAGGGACGTTGTGAAGAGTTGGAGATGGAGAGAGGGACATTGTGAAGGGATGCAGATGGAGAGAGGGACGTTGTGAAGGGTTGGAGATGGAGAGAGGGACACTGTGAAGGGATGCGGATGGAGAGAGGGACATTGTGAAGGGATGGGGATGGAGAGAGGGACATTGTGAAGGGTTGGAAATGGAGAGAGGCATATTGTGAAGTTATGGAGATGGTGAGAGGGGCATTGTGAAGGGATGGGGATGGAGAGAGGGACATCGTGAAGGGTTGGAGATGGAGAGAGAGACATAGTGAAGGGCTGGAGATGGGGAGCAAGACATTGTGAAGGGCTGGGTATGGAAAGAGAGACAATGTGAAGGGCTGGGGATGGAGAGAGAGAAATTGTGAAGGGTTGGAGATTGAGACAGAGACATTGTGTCGGGATGGACATCGAGAGAGAGATTTTGTGAAGAGATGGAGATGGAGAGAGAGACATTGTGAAGGGTTGGGAATGGAGAGAGACACATTGTGAAGGGCTGGAGATGTGGAGAGAGACATTGTGAAGGAATTGGGATGGAGAGACAGACATTGCGAACAGATGGAGATGGAGATAGAGACATTGTGAAGGGCTGCAGATGGAGACAGGGGCGTTGTGAAGGGTTGCGAATGGAGCGAGGCACATTGTGACAGAATGGGGATGGAGAGAGAGATTTTGTGAAGGGATGGAGATGGAGAGAGAGACATTGTGAAGGGTTGGGAATGGAGGGAGGGACAGTGTGAAGGGTTGAAGAAGGAGAGAGAGACATTGTGAAATGTCGGTGATGGAGAGAGAGACATTGTGAAGGGATGGGGATGGAGAGACGGACATTGCAAACAGACGGGGATGGAGATAGAGACATTGTGAAGTGTTGGAGATGGAGAGAGAGATATTGTGAAGGGCTGGAGATGGTGAGAGGGACGTTGTGAATGGTTGCAATTGGAGAGAGGGACATTGTGAAGGAATGGAGATGGAGAGAGAGACATTGTGTAGAGTTGGAGATGGAGAGAGGGACATTGTGAAGGCATGGGGATGGAGAGAGAGATTGAGTGAAGGGATGGAGATGGAGAGAGAGATATTATGAAGGGCTGGAGATGGCGAGAGAGACATTATGTAGAGTTGGAGATGGAGAGAGGGACATTGTGAAGGCATGGGGATGGAGAGAGAGATTTAGTGAAGGGATGGAGATGGAGAGAGAGATATTGTGAAGGGCTGGAGATGGAGAGAGGGACGTAGTGAAGGGTTGCAAATGGAGAGAGGCACATTGTGAAGGAATGGAGATGGAGAGAGAGACATTGTCCATATTTGGAGCTGGAGAGAGGGACATTGAGAAGGGATGGGGATGGAGAGGGAGCCATTGAGAAGGGTTGGAGATGGAGAGAGGGACATGGTGAAGGTTTGGAGATGGAGAGAGGGAGATTGTGAAGGGCAGGAGATGGTGAGAGGGACGTTGTGAAGGGTTGGAGATGGAGAGAGGGACACTGTGAAGTGTTGGGGATGGACAGAGTGACATTGTGAAGGGCTGGAGATGGAGAGAGAGACATTGTGAAGGTTTGGGGATGGAGAGCGAGACATTGTGTGGGGCTGGAGATGGAGAGAGAGGCATTGTGATGGCTTCGGGATGGAGAGAGAGACATTGTGAATGGCTGGTGATGGAGAGAGAGATATTGTGAAGGGCTGGAGATGGAGAGAAGGACGTTGTGAAGGGTTGCAAATGGTGAGAGGGACTTTGAGAAGGAATGGAGATGGAAAGACTTGATTGTGAAGGGCTGGAGATCTAGAGAGGGACGTTGTGAAGGGATGGGGATGGGGAGAGGGACATTGTGAAGGAATTGAGATGGAGAGAGGGACATTGTGAAGGAACTGAGGTGGAAAGAGGGATATTGTGAATGGCTGGGGATGGAGAGAGGGACATTGTGAAGGGTTGGGGATGGAGAGAGAGATATTGAGAAGTGCTGGTGATGGAGAGAGAGACATTGTGAAGGGCTGGAGATGGGGAGCGAGACATTGTGAAGAATTGGGTATGGAGAGAGACACATTGTGAAGGGCTGGAGATGGAGAGAGACATTGTGAAGTGTTGGGAATGGTGAGAGAGACATTGTGAATGGATGGGGATGGAGAGAGGGACGTTGTGAAGGGCTGGAGATGGAGAGAGTGACATTGTGAAGGAATTGAGATAGAAAGAGGGATATTTGAAGGGCTGGGAATGGAGAGAGTGACGTTGTGAAGGGTTGCTAATGGAGAGAGGGACATTGAGACGGAATGGAGATGGAGAGAGAGACATTGTGTCGGTTTGGAGATGGAGAGAGGGACATTGTAAAGGGATGGGGATGGAGGGAGGGACATTGTGAAGGAATGGAGTTGGAGAGAGGGACATAGTGAAGGGATTGAGATGGTCAGAGGGACGTAGTGAAGGAATGGAGATGAAGAGAGAGACATTGTGAAGGGCTGGAGATGGAGAGAGGGACTCTGTGAAGGGTTGTGGATGGACGATGAGACATTGTGAAGGGCTGGACATGGAGAGAGAGACATTGTGAAGGGTTGGGGATGGAGAGAGAGACATGGTGAAGGGCTGGAGATGGGGAGCGAGACATTGTGAAGGGCTGGGTATGGAAATAAAGACAATGTGAAGGGCTGGAGATGGAGAGAGAGAAACTGTGAAGGGTTGGGGATGGAGAGCGAGACATTATGAAAGGTTGGGGATGGAGGGAGAGACATTGTGTTGGCTTCAGGATGGAGTGAGAGGCATTGTGAAGGGTTGGGAATGGAGAGAGACACATTGTGAAGGGCTGGAGATGGAGAGGGGGACGTTGCGACGGGTTGCAAGTGGAGGGAGGGACATTGTGAAGGATTGGAGATGGAATGAGAGACATTGTGTAGAGTTGGAGATGGAGAGAGGGACATTGTGAAGGGATGGAGATGGAGAGAGGGACATTGTGAAGGGATGCAGATGGAGAGAGGGACATTGTGAAGGGATGCAGATGGAGAGAGGGACATTGTGAAGGGATGGAGATGGAGAGAGGGACATTGTGAAGGGATGGAGATGGAGAGAGGGACATTGTGAAGGGATGGAGATGGAGAGAGGGACGTTGTGAAGAGTTGGAGATGGAGAGAGGGACATTGTGAAGGGATGTGGATGGAGAGAGGGACATTGTGAAGGGATGGGGATGGAGAGAGGGACATCGTGAAGGGTTGGAGATGGAGAGAGAGACATAGTGAAGGGCTGGAGATGGGGAGCAAGACATTGTGAAGGGCTGGGTATGGAAAGAGAGACAATGTGAAGGGCTGGGGATGGAGAGAGAGAAATTGTGAAGGGTTGGAGATTGAGACAGAGACATTGTGTCGGGATGGACATCGAGAGAGAGATTTTGTGAAGCGATGGAAATGGAGAGAGAGACATTGTGAAGCGATGGAAAAGGGGAGAGAGACATTGTCAAGGGCTGGAGATGTGGAGAGAGACATTGTGAAGGAATTGGGATGGAGAGACAGACATTGCGAACAGATGGAGATGGAGATAGAGACATTGTGAAGGGCTGCAGATGGAGACAGGTACGTTGTGAAGGGTTGCGAATGGAGCGAGGCACATTGTGAAGGGCTGGAGATGGGGAGAGTGACATTGTGAACGGTTGAAGGAGAGACAGACATTGCGAACAGATGGAGATGAAGATAGAGTCATTGTGAAGGTCTGGAGATGGAGAGGGGGACGTTGCGACGGGTTGCAAGTGGAGGAAGGGACGTTGTGAAGGAATGGAGATGGAGAAAGGGGCATTGTGAAGGGATGTGGATGGAGAGAGGGGCATTGTGAAGGGATGGAGATGGAGAGAGGGACGTTGTGAAGAGTTGGAGATGGAGAGAGGGACATTGTGAAGGGATGCAGATGGAGAGAGGGACGTTATGAAGGGTTGGAGATGGAGAGAGGGACACTGTGAAGGGATGCGGATGGAGAGAGGGACGTTGTGAAGGGATGGGGATGGAGAGAGGGACATTGTGAAGGGTTGGAAATGGAGAGAGGCATATTGTGAAGTTATGGAGATGGTGAGAGGGGCATTGTGAAGGGATGGGGATGGAGAGAGAGACATCGTGAAGGGTTGGAGATGGAGAGAGAGACATAGTGAAGGGCTGGAGATGGGGAGCAAGACATTGTGAAGGGCTGGGTATGGAAAGAGAGACAATGTGAAGGGCTGGGGATGGAGAGAGAGAAATTGTGAAGGGTTGGAGATTGATACAGAGACATTGTGTCGGGATGGACATCGAAAGAGAGATTTTGTGAAGAGATGGAGATGGAGAGAGAGACATTGTGAAGGGTTGGGAATGGAGAGAGACACATTGTGAAGGGCTGGAGATGTGGAGAGAGACATTGTGAAGGAATTGGGATGGAGAGACAGACATTGCGAACAGATGGAGATGGAGATAGAGACATTGTGAAGGGCTGCAGATGGAGACAGGGACGTTGTGAAGGGTTGCGAATGGAGCGAGGCACATTGTGACAGAATGGGGATGGAGAGAGAGATTTGGTGAAGGGATGGAGATGGAGAGAGAGACATTGTGAAGGGTTGGGAATGGATAGATAGACATTGTGAAGGGATGGAGATGGAGGGAGGGACAGTGTGAAGGGTTGAAGAAGGAGAGAGAGACATTGTGAAATGTCGGTGATGGAGAGAGAGACATTGTGAAGGGATGGGGATGGAGAGACGGACATTGCAAACAGACGGGGATGAAGATAGAGACATTGTGAAGTGTTGGAGATGGAGAGAGAGATATTGTGAAGGGCTGGAGATGGTGAGAGGGACGTTGTGAATGGTTGCAATTGGAGAGAGGGACATTGTGAAGGAATGGAGATGGAGAGAGAGACATTGTGTAGAGTTGGAGATGGAGAGAGGGATATTGTGAAGGCATGGGGATGGAGAGAGAGATTTAGTGAAGGGATGGAGATGGAGAGAGAGATATTGTGAAGGGCTGGAGATGGCGAGAGAGACATTATGTAGAGTTGGAGATGGAGAGAGGGACATTGTGTAGAGTTGGAGATGGAGAGAGGGATATTGTGAAGGCATGGGGATGGAGAGAGAGATTTAGTGAAGGGATGGAGATGGAGAGAGAGATATTGTGAAGGGCTGGAGATGGAGAGAGGGACGTGGTGAAGGGTTGCAAATGGAGAGAGGCACATTGTGAAGGAATGGAGATGGAGAGAGAGACATTGTCCATATTTGGAGCTGGAGAGAGGGACATTGAGAAGGGATGGGGATGGAGAGGGAGCCATTGAGAAGGGTTGGAGATGGAGAGAGGGACATGGTGAAGGTTTGGAGATGGAGAGAGGGAGATTGTGAAGGGCAGGAGATGGTGAGAGGGACGTTGTGAAGGGTTGGAGATGGAGAGAGGGACACTGTGAAGTGTTGGGGATGGACAGAGAGACATTGTGTAGGGCTGGAGATGGAGAGAGTGACACTGTGAAGGGTTGAGGATGGAAAGAGTGACATTGTGAAGGGCTGGAGATGGAGAGAGAGACATTGTGAAGGTTTGGGGATGGAGAGCGAGACATTGTGTAGGGCTGGAGATGGAGAGAGAGGCATTGTGATGGCTTCGGAATGGAGAGAGAGACATTGTGAATGGCTGGTGATGGAGAGAGAGATATTGTGAAGGGCTGGAGATGGAGAGAAGGACGTTGTGAAGGGTTGCAAATGGTGAGAGGGACTTTGAGAAGGAATGGAGATGGAAAGACTTGATTGTGAAGGGCTGGAGATCTAGAGAGGGACGTTGTGAAGGGATGGGGATGGGGAGAGGGACATTGTGAAGGAATTGAGATGGAGAGAGGGACATTGTGAAGGAACTGAGGTGGAAAGAGGGATATTGTGAAGGGCTGGGGATGGAGAGAGGGACGTTGTGAAGGGTTGCTAATGGAGAGAGTGACATTGAGAAGGAATGGAGATGGAGAGAGAGACATTGTGTCGGGTTGGAGACGGAGAGAGGGACATTGTGAAGGGATTGAGATGGTCAGAGGGACGTTGTGAAATAATGGAGATGAAGAGAGAGACATTGTGAAGGGCTGGAGATGGGGAGAGAGACAATTTGAGGGGTTGGAGATGTGGGGAGGAAAATTGTGAAGGGTTGGAGATGGAGAGAGGGACACTGTGAAGGGTTGGGGATGGACAGAGAGACATTGTGAAGGGCTGGAGATGGAGAGAAGGACACTGTGACGGGATGGGGATGGAGAGAGAGTCATTGTGAAGGAGTGGAGATGTGGAGCGAGACATTGTGAATGGCTGGGTATGGAAAGAGAGACAATGTGAAGAGTTGGAGATGGAGAGAGGGACATTGTTAAGGAATGGATATGGATACCGGGGCATTGTGAAGGGATGGAGATGGAGAGAGGGACATTGTGAAGGGCTGGAGATGGAGAGGGGGACGTTGTGAAGGGTTGGAGATGGAGAGAGGGACACTGTGAAGGGTTGCTGATGGACAGAGAGACATTGTGAAGGGATGGAGATGGAGGGACATTGTGAAGTGTTGGAGATAGTGAGAGAGATATTGTGAAGGGCTGGAGATGGAGGGAAGGACGTTGTGAAGGGTTGCAAATGGAGAGAGGGACATTGTGAAGGAATGGAGATGGAAAGAGAGACATTGTGTCGAGTTGGAGATGGAGAGAGGGACATTGTGAAGGGATGGGGATGGAGAGAGGGACATTGTGAAGGGATGGGGATGGAGAGAGGGACATTGTGAAGGGTTGGAAACGGAGAGAGGGATGTTGTGAAGTTATGGAGATGGTGAGAGGGACATTGTGAAGGGCTGGAGATGGAGGGAGTGACGTTGTGAAGGGTTGGAGATGGAGAGAGGGTCTTTGTGAAGGGATGGGGATGGAGAGAGGGACATCGTGAAGGTTGGAGATGGAGAGAGAGACATAGTGAAGGGCTGGAGATGGACAGAGAGATATGGTGAAGGGCTGGAGATGGAGAGAGAGACATTTTGAAGGGTTGGAGATGGGGTGGGAGACATTATCATGGGTTGAGAATGGAGTGAGAGGCATTGTGAAGGGAACGGGATGGAGAGAGAGACATTGTGTAGGGTTGAGGATAGACAGAGTGACATTGTGAAGGGCTCTGGAAGGAGAGAGTGACATTGTGAAGGGCTCGGGAAGGAGAGAGAGACAATGTGAAGGGATGGCGATGGAGAGAGAGACATTGTGAAGGGTTGCAGATGGAGAGAGAGACATTTTGAAGCAATGGAGATGGAGAGAGAGACATTGTGCAGAGTTTCGGATGGAGTGAGAGACATTGTGAAGGGATGGGGATGCAGAGAGAGACATTGTCAAGGGATGGAGATGGAGAGTGAGACATTGTGAAGCGATGGGGATGGGGAGACAGACATTGTGATGGGTTGGGGATGGAGAGAGAGACATTGTGAGGTTTGGAGATGGAGAGAGAGACATTGTGAAGGGCTCGGGATGGAGAGAGAGACATTGTGAAGGTGTCTGGATGTAGAGAGAGACCTTCTGAAGGGATGGGGATGGAGAGAGAGACATTGTGAAGGGTTGGAGATGGAGAGTGAGACATTATCATGGGTTGAACATAGACAGAGTGTCATTGTGAAGGGCTCTGGAAGGAGAGAGTGACATTGTGAGGGGTTCGGGAAGGAGAGAGAGACAATGTGAAGGGATGGCGATGGAGAGAGAGACATTGTGAAGGGTTGCAGATGGAGAGAGAGACATTTTGAAGTGATGGAGATGGAGAGAGAGACATTGTGCAGTGTTTTGGATGGAGTGAGAGACATTGTGAAGGGATGGGGATGCAGAGAGAGACATTGTGAACATAGAACATACAGCACAGAACAGGCCCTTCGGCCCACAATGTTGTGCCGATCCTTTGTCCTCTGTCAAGGACAATTTAATCTATACCCCATCATTCTCCTTTATCCATATACCTATCCAAAAGCCTTTTGAAAGTCCCTAAAGTTTCTGACTCAACAACTTCCCCGGGCAAGGCATTCCATGCCTCGACCACTCTCTGGGTAAAGAACCTTCCCCTGACATCCCCCTTATATCTCCCACCCTTCACCTTAAATTTATGACCCCTTGTAACGCTTTGCTCCACCCGGGGAAAAAGTTTCTGACTGTCTACCCTATCTATTCCCCTGATCATCTTATAAACCTCTATCATGTCACCCCTCATCCTTCTCCTTTCTAATGAGAAGAGGCCTAGAATGTTCAGCCTTTCCTCGTAAGACTTATTCTCCATTCCAGGCAACATCCTGGTAAATCTCCTCTGCACCCTCTCCAAGGCTTCCACATCCTTCCTAAAATGAGGCGACCAGAACTGCACACAGTACTCCAAATGAGGCCTTACCAAGGTCCTGTACAGCTGCATCATCACCTCACGGCTCTTAAATTCAATCCCTCTGCTAATGAACGCTAACACCCCATATGCCTTCTTCACAGCCCTATCCACTTGAGTTGCAACTTTCAATGATCTATGCACATAGACCCCAAGGTCTCTCTGCTCCTCCACATGCCCAAGAACCCTACCGTTAACCCAGTATTTTGCATTTATGTTTGTCCTTCCAAAATGGACGACCTCACACTTTTCAGGGTTAAACTCCATCTGCCACTTTTCAGCCCAGCACTGCAACCTATCCAAGTCCCTTTGCAGACGACAATAGCCCTCCTCGGTATCCACAACTCCACCAACCTTTGTATCATCTGCAAATTTACTGACCCACCCTTCGACTTCCTCATCCAAGTCGTTAATAAAAATCACAAACAGGAGAGGACCCAGAACTGATCCCTGCGGCACGCCACTGGTAACTGGGCTCCAGGCTGAGTATTTACCATCTAAGACCACTCTCTGCCTTCTATCAGTTAGCCAATTCTTAATCCAACTGGCCACATTCCCCACTATCCCATGCCTCCTGACTTTCTCCATAAGTCTACCATGGGGGACCTTATCAAATGCCTTACTAAAATCCATGTACACCACATCCACTGGTTTACCCTCATCCACTTGCTTGGTCACCTGCTCAAAGAATTCAATCAGGCTTGTGAGGCAAGACCTACCCCTCACAAAACCGTGCTGACTGTCCCGAATCAAGCAGTGTCTTTCCAGATGCTCAGAAATCCTATCCCTCAGCACCTTTTCCATCAACTTGCCTACCACCGAAGTAAGACTAACTGGCCTGTAATTCCCAGGGTTGTTCCTATTCCCTTTCTTGAACAGGGGCACAACATTTGCCACCCTCCAATCACCTGGTACCACCCCCGTCAGCAGAGAAGATGAAAAGATCATTGCCAACGGCTCTGCAATTTCATCCCTTGCTTCCCATAACATCCTTGGATATACCCCGTCAGGCCCGGGAGACTTGTCTATCTTCAAGTTATTCAAAAACCCCAACACATCTTCCCTCCTAACGAGCACTTCCTCGAGCTTACCAGTCTGTTTCACACCGTCCTCTTCAGTAATACACCCCTTCTCATTCGTAAATACCGAAGAGAAGTACTCATTCAAAACCTCACTTATCTCTTCCGGCTCAACACACAGTCTCCCGCTATTGTCCTTGACCGGACCTATGGTCCCCCTGGTCATCCTCATATTTCTGACATACGCGTAAAAGGCCTTGGGGTTTTCTTTTATCCTACCCGCCAAGCATTTTTCATGCCCTCTCTTAGCTCTCCTAATCCCTTTCTTCAGATCCTTCCTGGCCATCTTGTATCCCTCCAGAGCTATGCCTGTGCCCTTTTTCCTCAACTTTATATACGCATCCTTCTTCTTCCTAACAAGACTCTCAACCTCTCTTGTCAACCACGGTTCCCTCACATGACCATCCCTTCCCTGTCTGACAGGGACATGCTTATCAATGGCCCCTACTATCTGCTCCTTGAAAAAGTTCCACATTTCGACCGTGCCCTTCCCTGCCAGCATATGCTCCCAACTTATGCTCCTCAGTTCCTGCCTGACAGCATCATATCTACCCTTCCCCCAATTGTAAACCTTGCCCTGTTGCACATACCTATCCCTCTCCATTACCACAGTGAATGCTACAGAATTGTGATCACTATCTCCAAAGTGCTCGCCCACCAACAGCTCTATCACTTGCCCTGGTTCATTACCTAGTACCAAATCCAATATTGCCTCCCCTCTGGTCGGGCAGTCTACATACTGAGTCAGAAAAGCTTCCTGGACATACTGCACAAACACTACCCCATCCAAACTATTCGATCTAAAGAGTTGCCAATCAATATTTGGGAAGTTGAAATCCCCCATAATTACTACCCTGTGACTTCTGCTCCTTTCCAAAATCTGTTTCCCAATCTGCTCTTCCACCTCCCTGCTGCTATTGGGGGGCCTATAGAAAACTCCCATCAAGGTGACTGCTCCTTTCCTGTTCCTGACCTCAACCCACAGTGCCTCAGTCGGCAGATCCTCCTCGAAAATTCTTTCAGCAGTTGTTACACTATTTCTAACTAACAATGCCACCCCCCCACCTCTTTTACCACCATTCCTAATCTTATGAAAACATCTATAACCAGGTACCTCCAAGAACCATTCCTCCCCCTCACCTATCCACGTTTCAGTGATGGCCACAACATCGTAGTCCCAAGTGCCCATCCACGCCTTCAATTCACTCACCTTATTCCTGATGCTTCTTGCGTTGAAGTATACGCACTTTAACCCTTCTCCGTGCCCATCTGTCCTCTGTGACAGTGCTACCTTCCCCAATACCTCACTACACTCTTTGTCTTTCTGAGTGGACCCACTGGTCCCTGGATTACAAGTCCGGTTCCCATCCCCCTCCCAAACTAGTTTAAACCCTCCCGAACAGTACTAGCAAACCTCCCTCCCAGGATATTGGTGCCCCTCTGGTTCAGATGCAGCCCGTCCTGTTTGAACAGGTCCCATCTTCCCCAGAATGCAGTCCAATTATCCAAGAACTGGAAGCCCTCCCTCCTACACCATTCCTGCAGCCACGTGTTCAGCTGTGCTCTCTCCCTATTCCTAGCCTCACTATCACGTGGCGCCGGCAACAAACCAGAGATAACAACTCTGTCCGTCCGAGCTTTCAGCTTCCAGCCTAACTCCCTAAACTCACTTCTAACATCTGTGCCACCCTTCCTTCCTACGTCGTTGGTGCCAATGTGCACCACGACCTCTGGCTGCTCCCCCTCCCCTTTAAGGATCCTGAAGGCGCGATCACAAACATCACGGACCCTGGCACCAGGGAGGCAACAAACCATCCGTGCGTCTCGCCTGCGCCCACAGAACCGCCTGTCCGTACTCCTCACCATCGAGTCCCCGATGACTAGTGCTCTCCCATTTTCCCTCCTTCCCTTCTGAGCCACAGTGCAGGACCCCGTGCCAGAGGCCCGGTCACTGCAGCCTGCCCCCGATAGGCCGTCCCCCCCAACAGTATCTAAAACTGTATACTTGTTGTTGAGGGGAACGACCACAGGAGATCCCTGCACTGACCTCTTCCCACCTCTAACTGTTACCCAGCTGCCTTTGATTTGTGGAGTAACGACCTCCGTGTAGCTTCTATCTATCAACCCCTCAGCTTCCCGAATGATCCTCAGTTCATCCAGCTCCAGCTCCAATTCCCTAACACGGTCTGATAGGAGCTGGAGACGGATGCACTTCCAGCAGGTGAAGTCGGCAGGGTCACCGGAGGTTCCCCTCACCTCGAACATTCTGCAGGAGGAGCAATACACTACACTGGCTGCCATTTCTTTTATTCAATTACCCCTTAGTTAAGTACAACTATAGATATTAACAAAAACAGTAAATAGCTTACCTGCTCAGTCCTTTTTGGTTAGAGGAGGAGGGTAAAAAGGGTCTTATTATTAGGTTAGAGGAGGAGGATGGGTGGGACACACTACATGCGTAGTGGCTCGGGTTTACTCAGCTCCGCACCTTTAAGGAAAATACCTACCCAGGAGTCCTCGCTGCCGACCAGCTTCCGGTTCCTCCGGCGCCAAAAGAAACTCAAAGACAAGGAAAACAGTAAGTAAAACAGTAAGTACTTACTTTTAAAACACAGCTCCTGATGCCTTCACTCACCCAACGAAGAGTCGCTACCTTCTCCTGCTGCTCCGCCGGGAAATGAGGCCGAGTCCACGGAGCTCCGCACCTTTAAGGAAAATACCTACCCAGGAGTCCTCGCTGCCGACCAGCTTCCGGTTCCTCCGGCGCCAAAAGAAACTCAAAGACAAGGAAAACAGTAAGTAAAACAGTAAGTACTTACTTTTAAAACACAGCTCCTGATGCCTTCACTCACCCAACGAAGAGTCGCTACCTTCTCCTGCTGCTCCGCCGGGAAATGAGGCCGAGTCCACGGAGCTCCGCACCTTTAAGGAAAATACCTACCCAGGAGTCCTCGCTGCCGACCAGCTTCCGGTTCCTCCGGCGCCAAAAGAAACTCAAAGACAAGGAAAACAGTAAGTAAAACAGTAAGTACTTACTTTTAAAACACAGCTCCTGATGCCTTCACTCACCCAACGAAGAGTCGCTACCTTCTCCTGCTGCTCCGCCGGGAAATGAGGGGCTGCAGATGGAGAGACAGACATTGTGAAGCGATGGAGATGGAGAGAGAGACATTGTTAAGGGATGAGGATGGAGGGAGAGAACTTGTGAAGGGATGAAGATGGAGAGAGAGACATTGTTAAGAGATGTGGATGGAGAGAGAGACATTGTGAAGGGTTGGAGATGGAAAGAGACTCATTGTGAAGCGATGCAGATGGAGAGAGAGACATTTTGACGGGATGGAGATGCCGGGAGAGACCTTGTGAAGGGCTGGAGATGGAGAGAGAGACATTTTGACGGGATGGAGATGCCGGGAGAGACCTTGTGAAGGGCTGGAGATGGAGAGAGAGACATCGTGAAGAGCTGGAGATGGAGAGACAGACATCGTGAAGGGCTGGAGATGGAGAGAGAGACATTGTGAAGGGCTCGGGATGGAGAGAGAGACATTGTGAAGGGGTCGGGATGTAGAGTGAGTCCTTCTGAAGGGATGGGGATGGAGTGAGAGACATTGTGAAGGACTGGGGATGGAGAGAGAGACCGTCTGAAGGGATGGGGATGGAGAGAGAGACATTGTGAAGGTCTGCAGATGGAGAGAGAGACATTGTGAAGCGATGGAAATGGGGAGAGAGACATTGTCAAGGGATGGAATTGTAACGAGAGACATTGTGAAGGATGGAGATGGAGAGAGAGAAAGACATTGTGAAGGGATGGAGACAGAGATAGAGAGGTTGTGAACATATGGCGATGGAGAGAGAGACATAGTGAAGGGTAAGAGATTGAGAGAGAGACATTGTGAAGGTATGGGGCTGGAGAGAGTGACATTGTGAAGTGTTGGGGATGGAAAGAGTGACATTGTGAAGGATTGGAGATGGAGAGAGAGACAGTGTGAGGGGATGTGGATGGAGAGACAGACATTGCGAAGGGTTAGAGATGGAGAGAGAGACATTGTGAAGGGTTTTGGATGGAGAGAGAGACATTGTGAAGGGCTCGGGATGGAGAGAGAGAGACATTGTGAAGGGGTCTGGATGTAGAGAGAGACCTTCTGAAGGGATGGGGATGGAGAGAGAGACATTGTGAAGGGTTGGAGATGGAGAGTGAGACATTATCATGGGTTGAGGATAGACAGAGTGTCATTGTGAAGGGCTCTGGAAGGAGAGAGTGACATTGTGAGTGGCTCGGGAAGGAGAGAGAGACAATGTGAAAGGATGGCGATGGAGAGAGAGACATTGTGAAGGATTGCAGATGGAGAGAGAGACATTCTGAAGTGATGGAGATGGAGAGAGAGACATTGTGCAGTGTTTTGGATGGAGTGAGAGACATTGTGAAGGGAGGGGGATGGAAAGAGACTCATTGTGAAGCGATGCAGATGGAGAGAGAGACATTTTGACGGGATGGAGATGCCGGGAGAGACCTTGTGAAGGGCTGGAGATGGAGAGAGAGACATTTTGACGGGATGGAGATGCTGGGAGAGACCTTGTGAAGGGCTGGAGTTGGAGAGAGAGACATCGTGAAGAGCTGGAGATGGAGAGAGAGACATCGTGAAGGGCTGGAGATGGAGAGAGAGACATTGTGAAGGGCTCGGGATGGAGAGAGAGACATTGTGAAGGGGTCGGGATGTAGAGTGAGTCCTTCTGAAGGGATGGGGATGGAGTGAGAGACATTGTGAAGGACTGGGGATGGAGAGAGAGACCGTCTGAAGGGATGGGGATGGAGAGAGAGACATTGTGAAGGTCTGCAGATGGAGAGAGAGACATTGTGAAGCGATGGAAATGGGGAGAGAGACATTGTCAAGGGATGGAATTGTAACGAGAGACATTGTGAAGGATGGAGATGGAGAGAGAGAAAGACATTGTGAAGGGATGGAGACAGAGATAGAGAGGTTGTGAACATATGGCGATGGAGAGAGAGACATAGTGAAGGGTAAGAGATTGAGAGAGAGACATTGTGAAGGTATGGGGCTGGAGAGAGTGACATTGTGAAGTGTTGGGGATGGAAAGAGTGACATTGTGAAGGATTGGAGATGGAGAGAGAGACAGTGTGAGGGGATGTGGATGGAGAGACAGACATTGCGAAGGGTTAGAGATGGAGAGAGAGACATTGTGAAGGGTTTTGGATGGAGAGAGAGACATTGTGAAGGGCTCGGGATGGAGAGAGAGACATTGTGAAGGGGTCTGGATGTAGAGAGAGACCTTCTGAAGGGATGGGGATGGAGAGAGAGACATTGTGAAGGGTTGGAGATGGAGAGTGAGACATTATCATGGGTTGAGGATAGACAGAGTGTCATTGTGAAGGGCTCTGGAAGGAGAGAGTGACATTGTGAGGGGCTCGGGAAGGAGAGAGAGACAATGTGAAGGGATGGCGATGGAGAGAGACATTGTGAAGGGTTGCAGATGGAGAGAGAGACATTTTGAAGTGATGGAGATGGAGAGAGAGACATTGTGCAGTGTTTTGGATGGAGTGAGAGACAGTGTGAAGGGATGGGGATGGAGAGAGAGACATTGTGAAGGGCTGCAGATGGAGAGAGAGACATTGTGAAGCGATGGAGATGGAGAGAGAGACATTGTTAAGGGATGAGGATGGAGGGAGAGAACATGTGAAGGGATGTGGATGGAGAGAGAGACATTGTGAAGGGTTGGAAATGGAAAGAGACTCATTGTGAAGCGATGCAGATGGAGAGAGAGACATTTTGACGGGATGGAGATGCCGGGAGAGACCTTGTGAAGGGCTGAAGATGGAGAGAGAGACATCTTGACGGGATGGAGATGCCGGGAGAGACCTTGTGAAGGGCTGGAGATGGAGAGAGAGACATTTTGACGGGATGGAGATGCTGGGAGAGACCTTGTGAAGGGCTGGAGATGGAGAGAGAGACATCGTGAAGAGCTGGAGATGGAGAGAGAGACATCGTGAAGGGCTGGAGATGGAGAGAGAGACATTGTGAAGGGCTCGGGATGGAGAGAGAGACATTGTGAAGGGGTCGGGATGTAGAGTGAGTCCTTCTGAAGGGATGGGGATGGAGTGAGAGACATTGAGAAGGACTGGGGATGGAGAGAGAGACCGTCTGAAGGGATGGGGATGGAGAGAGAGACATTGTGAAGGTCTGCAGATGGAGAGAGAGACATTGTGAAGCGATGGAAATGGAGAGAGAGACATTGTGAAGCGATGGAAATGGGGAGAGAGACATTGTCAAGGGATGGAATTGTAACGAGAGACATTGTGAAGGATGGAGATGGAGGGACATTGTGAAGTGTTGGAGATAGTGAGAGAGATATTGTGAAGGGCTGGAGATGGAGGGAAGGACGTTGTGAAGGGTTGCAAATGGAGAGAGGGACATTGTGAAGGAATGGAGATGGAAAGAGAGACATTGTGTCGAGTTGGAGATGGAGAGAGGGACATTGTGAAGGGATGGGGATGGAGAGAGGGACATTGTGAAGGGATGGGGATGGAGAGAGGGACATTGTGAAGGGTTGGAAACGGAGAGAGGGATGTTGTGAAGTTATGGAGATGGTGAGAGGGACATTGTGAAGGGCTGGAGATGGAGGGAGTGACGTTGTGAAGGGTTGGAGATGGAGAGAGGGTCTTTGTGAAGGGATGGGGATGGAGAGAGGGACATCGTGAAGGTTGGAGATGGAGAGAGAGACATAGTGAAGGGCTGGAGATGGACAGAGAGATATGGTGAAGGGCTGGAGATGGAGAGAGAGACATTTTGAAGGGTTGGAGATGGGGTAGGAGACATTATCATGGGTTGAGAATGGAGTGAGAGGCATTGTGAAGGGAACGGGATGGAGAGAGAGACATTGTGTAGGGTTGAGGATAGACAGAGTGACATTGTGAAGGGCTCTGGAAGGAGAGAGTGACATTGTGAAGGGCTCGGGAAGGAGAGAGAGACAATGTGAAGGGATGGCGATGGAGAGAGAGACATTGTGAAGGGTTGCAGATGGAGAGAGAGACATTTTGAAGCAATGGAGATGGAGAGAGAGACATTGTGCAGAGTTTCGGATGGAGTGAGAGACATTGTGAAGGGATGGGGATGCAGAGAGAGACATTGTCAAGGGATGGAGATGGAGAGTGAGACATTGTGAAGCGATGGGGATGGGGAGACAGACATTGTGATGGGTTGGGGATGGAGAGAGAGACATTGTGAGGTTTGGAGATGGAGAGAGAGACATTGTGAAGGGTTTTGGATGGAGAGAGAGACATTGTGAAGGGCTCGGGATGGAGAGAGAGACATTGTGAAGGGGTCTGGATGTAGAGAGAGACCTTCTGAAGGGATGGGGATGGAGAGAGAGACATTGTGAAGGGTTGGAGATGGAGAGTGAGACATTATCATGGGTTGAACATAGACAGAGTGTCATTGTGAAGGGCTCTGGAAGGAGAGAGTGACATTGTGAGGGGTTCGGGAAGGAGAGAGAGACAATGTGAAGGGATGGCGATGGAGAGAGAGACATTGTGAAGGGTTGCAGATGGAGAGAGAGACATTTTGAAGTGATGGAGATGGAGAGAGAGACATTGTGCAGTGTTTTGGATGGAGTGAGAGACATTGTGAAGGGATGGGGATGCAGAGAGAGACATTGTGAAGGGCTGCAGATGGAGAGAGAGACATTGTGAAGCGATGGAGATGGAGAGAGAGACATTGTTAAGGGATGAGGATGGAGGGAGAGAACATGTGAAGGGATGAAGATGGAGAGAGAGACATTGTTAAGAGATGTGGATGGAGAGAGAGACATTGTGAAGGGTTGGAGATGGAAAGAGACTCATTGTGAAGCGATGCAGATGGAGAGAGAGACATTTTGACGGGATGGAGATGCCGGGAGAGACCTTGTGAAGGGCTGGAGATGGAGAGAGAGACATTTTGACGGGATGGAGATGCTGGGAGAGACCTTGTGAAGGGCTGGAGATGGAGAGAGAGACATCGTGAAGAGCTGGAGATGGAGAGAGAGACATCGTGAAGGGCTGGAGATGGAGAGAGAGACATTGTGAAGGGCTCGGGATGGAGAGAGAGACATTGTGAAGGGGTCGGGATGTAGAGTGAGTCCTTCTGAAGGGATGGGGATGGAGTGAGAGACATTGTGAAGGACTGGGGATGGAGAGAGAGACCGTCTGAAGGGATGGGGATGGAGAGAGAGACATTGTGAAGGTCTGTAGATGGAGAGAGAGACATTGTGAAGCGATGGAAATGGAGAGAGAGACATTGTGAAGCGATGGAAATGGGGAGAGAGACATTGTCAAGGGATGGAATTGTAACGAGAGACATTGTGAAGGATGGAGATGGAGAGAGAGAAAGACATTGTGAAGGGATGGAGACAGAGATAGAGAGGTTGTGAATAATGGCGATGGAGAGAGAGACATAGTGAAGGGTAAGAGATTGAGAGAGAGACATTGTGAAGGTATGGGGCTGGAGAGAGTGACATTGTGAAGTGTTGGGGATGGAAAGAGTGACATTGTGAAGGATTGGAGATGGAGAGAGAGACAGTGTGAGGGGATGTGGATGGAGAGACAGACATTGCGAAGGGTTAGAGATGGAGAGAGAAACATTGTGAAGGGATGGAGATGGAGTGAGGGACATTGCGAAGGGATGGAAATGGAGCGAGAGACATTGTGAGGGATGGAGATGGAGCGAGAGACATTGTGAAACTTTAGGGTTTGAGAGAGAGACATTGTGAAGGGTTGGAGATGGAGAGAGAGAAATTGTGAAGGGATGGAGATGGAGAGAGAGACATTGTGAAGGGTTGGGGATAGAGAGACAGACATCGTGAAGGTATGGGGATGGAGAGAGAGACATTGTGAAGGATTGGAGATGGAGAGAGAAACATTGTGAAGGGTTGGAGATGGAGAGAGAGACATTTTGAAGGGATGGAGATGGAGAGAGAGACATTGTGAAGGGCTGGAGATGGAGAGAGAGCCATTGTGAAGGATTCAAGATGGAGAGAGCGACATTGTGAAGGATTCAAGATGGAGAGTGAGACATTGTGAAGGGATGGGGATGGAGAGAGAGACATTGTGAAGGGCTGGGGATGGAGAGAGAGACTTTGTGAAGGGCTGGAGATGGAGAGAGACACAGTGTGAAGGGATGGGGATGGAGAGAGGGACATTGTGAAGGAATGGAGTTGTAGAGAGGGACATAGTGAAGGGATTGAGATGGTCAGAGTGACGTTGTGGGGGAATGGAGATGAAGAGAGAGACATTGTGAAGGGCTGGAGATGGAGAGAGAGACATTGTGAAGGGTTGGAGATGTAGGGTGGAAAATTGTGAAGGGTTGGAGATGGAGAGAGGGACTCTGTGAAGGGTTGTGGATGGACGATGAGACATTGTGAAGGGCTGGACATGGAGAGGGAGACATTGTGAATGGTTGGGGATGGAGAGAGAGACATGGTGAAGGGCTGGAGATGGGGAGCGAGACATTGTGAAAGGTTCGGGATGGAGGGAGAGACATTGTGTTGGCTTCAGGATGGAGTGAGAGACATTGTGAAGGGTTGGGAATGGAGAGAGACACATTGTGAAGGGCTGGAGATGGATATAAAGACAATGTGAAGGGCTGGAGATGCAGAGAGAGAAATTGTGAAGGGTTGGGGATGGAGAGTGAGAAATTGTGAAGGGTTGGAGATTGCGACAGAGACATTGTGTCGGGATGGACATCGAGAGAGAGATTTTGTGAAGAGATGGAGATGGAGAGAGAGACATTGTGAAGCGATGGAAATGGAGAGAGAGACATTGTGAAGCGATGGAAATGGGGAGAGAGACATTGTCAAGGGATGGAATTGTAACGAGAGACATTGTGAAGGATGGAGATGGAGAGAGGGACATTCTGAAGGGTTGGAAATGGAGAGAGGCATATTGTGAAGTTATGGAGATGGTGAGAGGGACATTGTGAAGGGATGGAGATGGAGAGAGGGACATCGTGAAGGGTTGGAGATGGGGAGAGTGACATTGTGAACGGTTGAAGAAGGAGAGACAGGCATTGCGAACAGATGGATGTGAATATAGAGACATTGTGAAGGTCTGGAGATGGAGAGGGGGACGTTGCGATGGGTTGCAAGTGGAGGGAGGGACATTGTGAAGGAATGGAGATGGAATGAGAGACATTGTGTAGAGTTGGAGATGGAGAGAGGGACATTGTGAAGGGATGGAGATGGAGAGAGGGACATTGTGAAGGGATGGAGAGAGGGACGTTGTGAAGAGTTGGAGATGGAGAGAGGGACATTGTGAAGGGATGTGGATGGAGAGAGGGACGTTGTGAAGGGTTGGAGATGGAGAGAGGGACACTGTGAAGGGATGTGGATGGAGAGAGGGACATTGTGAAGGGATGGGGATGGAGAGAGGGACATTGTGAAGGGTTGGAAATGGAGAGAGGCATATTGTGAAGTTATGGAGATGGTGAGAGGGACATTGTGAAGGGATGGAGATGGAGAGAGGGACATCGTGAAGGGTTGGAGATGGAGAGAGAGACATAGTGAAGGGCTGGCGATGGGGAGCAAGACATTGTGAAGGGCTGGGTATGGAAAGAGAGACAATGTGAAGGGCTGGGGATGGAGAGAGAGAAATTGTGAAGGGTTGGAGAATGAGACAGAGACATTGTGTCGGGATGGACATCGAGAGAGAGATTTTGTGAAGAGATGGAGATGGAGAGAGAGACATTGTGAAGCGATGGAAATGGAGAGAGAGACATTGTGAAGCGATGGAAATGGGGAGAGAGACATTGTCAAGGGATGGAATTGTAACGAGAGACATTGTGAAGGATGGAGATGGAGAGAGAGAAAGACATTGTGAAGGGATGGGGACAGAGATAGAGAGGTTGTGAACATATGGCGATGGAGAGAGAGACATAGTGAAGGGTAAGAGATTGAGAGAGAGACATTGTGAAGGTATGGGGCTGGAGAGAGTGACATTGTGAAGTGTTGGGGATGGAAAGAGTGACATTGTGAAGGATTGGAGATGGAGAGAGAGACAGTGTGAGGGGATGTGGATGGAGAGACAGACATTGCGAAGGGTTAGAGATGGAGAGAGAGACATTGTGAAGGGATGGAGATGGAGTGAGGGACATTGCGAAGGGATGGAAATGGAGCGAGAGACATTGTGAGGGATGGAGATGGAGCGAGAGACATTGTGAGACTTTATGGTTTGAGAGAGAGACATTGTGAAGGATTGGAGATGGAGAGAGAAACATTGTGAAGGGTTGGAGATGGAGAGAGAGACATTATGAAAGGTTGGGGATGGAGGGAGAGACATTGTGTTGGCTTCAGGATGGAGTGAGTGACATTGTGAACGGTTGAAGAAGGAGAGACAGACATTGCAAACAGATGGATATGAAGATAGAGACATTGTGAAGGTCTGGAGATGGAGAGGGGGACGTTGCGACGGTTTGCAAGTGGAGGGAGGGACATTGTGAAGGAATGGAGATGGAATGAGAGACATTGTGTAGAGTTGGAGATGGAGAGAGGGACATTGCGAAGGGATGGGGATGGAGAGGGACATCGTGAAGGGTTGGAGATGGAGAGAGAGACATAATGAAGGGCTGGAGATGGGGAGCAAGA